>NC_069499.1:286273210-286286838 GCF_027579735.1 Bombina bombina
AATAAACTACCTACAATTACCTACAATTAACCTAACACTACACTATCAATAAATTAATTAAACACAATTCCTACAAATAAATACAATTAAATAAACTAGCTAAAGTACAAAAAATAAAAAAGAACTAAGTTACAGAAAAAAAAAAATTTTTACAAACATAAGAAAAATATTACAACAATTTTAAACTAATTACACCTACTCTAAGCCCCCTAATAAAATAACAAAGCCCCCCAAAATAAAAAATTCCCTACCCTATTCTAAATTAAAAAAGTTACAAGCTCTTTTACCTTACCAGCCCTGAACAGGGCCCTTTGCGGGGCATGCCCCAAGAATTTCAGCTCTTTTGCCTGTAAAAAAAAACATACAATACCCCCCCCCCAACATTACAACCCACCACCCACATACCCCTAATCTAACCCAAACCCCCCTTAAATAAACCTAACACTAAGCCCCTGAAGATCTTCCTACCTTGTCTTCACCATCCAGGTATCACCGATCCGTCCTGGCTCCAAGATCTTCATCCAACCCAAGCGGGGGTTGGTGATCCATAATCCGGTCCAGAAGAGGCTCCAAAGTCTTCCTCCTATCCGGCAAGAAGAGGACATCCGGACCGGCAAACATCTTCTCCAAGCGGCATCTTCGATCTTCTTCCATCCGGAGCGAAGCGGCAGGATCCTGAAGACATCCAGCGCGGAACATCCATCCGGACCGACGACTGAACGACGAATGACTGTTCCTTTAAGGGACGTCATCCAAGATGGCGTCCCTCGAATTCCGATTGGCTGATAGGATTCTATCAGCCAATCGGAATTAAGGTAGGAATTTTCTGATTGGCTGATGGAATCAGCCAATCAGAATCAAGTTCAATCCGATTGGCTGATCCAATCAGCCAATCAGATTGAGCTCGCATTCTATTGGCTGTTCCGATCAGCCAATAGAATGCGAGCTCAATCTGATTGGCTGTAAAATAAATATTAATCCTAAAATAGCTATAATATAATTATAATTTATATTGTAGCTATATTAGGATTTATTTTACAGGTAAGTATTTAGCTTTAAATAGAAATAAGTTATTTAATAAGAGTTAATTTATTTCGTTAGATAAATATTATATTTAACTTAGGGGGGTGTTAGTGTTAGGGTTAGATTTAGCTTTAGGGGTTAATCCATTTATTAGAATAGCGGTGAGCTCCGATCGGAAGATTAGGGGTTAATAATTGAAGTTAGGTGTCGGCGATGTTAGGGAGGGCAGATTAGGGGTTAATACTATTTATGATAGGGTTAGTGAGGCGGATTAGGGGTTAATAACTTTATTATAGTAGCGCTCAGGTCCGCTCGGCAGATTAGGGGTTAATAAGTGTAGGCAGGTGTCGGCGATGTTGTGGGGGGCAGGTTAGGGGTTAATAAATATAATATAGGGGTCGGCGGTGTTAGGGGTAGCAGATTAGGGGTACATAGGGATAACGTAGGTGGCGGCGGTTTACGGAGCGGCAGATTAGGGGTTTAAAAAAATATGCAGGGGGCGATAGCGGGGGCGGCAGATTAGGGGTTAATAAGTGTAAGGTTAGGGGTGTTTAGACTCGGGGTACATGTTAGAGTGTTAGGTGCAGACGTAGGAAGTGTTTCCCCATAGGAAACAATGGGGCTGCGTTAGGAGCTGAACGCTGCTTTTTTGCAGGTGTTAGGTTTTTTTTTCAGCTCAAACAGCCCCATTGTTTCCTATGGGGGAATCGTGCACGAGCACGTTTTTGAGGCCGGCCGCGTCCGTAAGCAACTCTGGTATCGAGAGTTGCATTTGCGGTAAAAATGCTCTACGCTCCTTTTTTGGAGCCTAACGCAGCATTTGTTTGAACTCTCGATACCAGAGTTAATTTTATGGTGCGGCCAGAAAAAAGCCCGCGGAGCGTTAACAGCCCTTTTACCGCCGAACTCCAAATCTAGGCCACAGCATATTATTGACCATGTATTGATCATTGATATCTAAAATGTTGTTATGTATGAACAACAAATAAGTGGTCATTTTTCATAGTCAGAGATACAAGGGTAAGCACATAAGTCACACGTATTTCTCCATGTTTTGTTGTTTCCAACTTTATAATGCGTAATACAGTGTTTTCTTTGTAATCAATAATTTTCTGACTGTCCCTTTAAGCTGTGTTATTGGCATTCAAACAGTAATATGCCATCATGGATAATTGTTATGGTAATTTAGTTAGCGATACGGGAAACAGTTTGGACATCACATCACAGAAACCAATCAATATCATGAACAAGGATTGGTATGTGATGATGTGGTTTTCACACACTTATAACCCACACTCTGCAAACAATCTGCCTCCATGGACCCGGTCCCATAGAAGTCGATTATATACAGAGTGTGGTCCACAAGTGTATGAAAACCACATCATCACATACCTATCCATTACACATTAAATTAAAAAAACCAGTGAAGATGAAAAAAAATACTTACTTCCTCTTCCTTCCCCTCTTCCCACGGGGCTGAGGCTCTGGGAGAGGCAACTGCCGACTCCGAAGAGTCCTCCTTGGAGCTGTTGTGGGAAGAGTGGAAGGAAGAGTACTGGGACGACCAAGGTGAGGAGTAGATGGCTGAGGAGGAGAAGATGGATGAGGAGGAGAAGATGGCTGAGGAGGAGTAGATGGCTGAGGAGGAGGAGTAGATGGCTGAGGAGGAGGAGTAGATGGCTGAGGAGGATGAGATGGGCCGGCAGGAGGAGATGGCCCAGCAGCAAGAGGCCCAGCAACAAGAGGCCCAGCAACAGGAGGTAGACCAGCATGCGCCTCTCGGAAAAAAGTGAACATTTCTTGGTGAAGCTGAAATATTCTGGTTTGTCCTTCTTCTATTCGATTCAGTATGTTGATGATTTCATTTTGTCCTTGAATAATTTGATTTTGGCCATCAAGTATTCTGTTGCGTCCTTCTATATTTTCTATCCGGGAGGTACGCATCTGGTCTATGTAGTCCAGTAGAACCCGCACCTCCGCTATTTCCTCTTGTTGTGCTTGTTGTACCCGTGCACGGCGGAGTGCGGGTCTTTGAGGGGCCTCGGGTTCCGCGGGTTCCGCGGGATCCTCCTGTGCTTCCGGGGCCTCTTCATCATCTCCCGTGCGCTGTTCGTCACGGGGGGGCCTCTTCCCTCCGAAGTGGAAATTCCTCACCACCACTCTCATCCCGGGGAGATGCAGGAGGCTGTGCTGCCTCGTCCCCAGACTCTGTATATTAAAAAAAAAAAAAAAAAATATAATGTATATATTAGCATATTTGCAAATAAAGGTTTAAATGACTTAGCTTACGATACAATTACAAATGCAGAATCATTAATCCACTTTGAAATCTAACAAACAATCAATACGATTTCCGCTTTTTCTAAACCGTGTTTGTGATATCTGTGGTCAATGTGAATGTTTTTGCGTTTGTTTTCAGTCTGTTTAAATGCACACCTAACCTATAGCCTAGATACTGATGTAACCGCAAAGTAATTGAATGCGTGTAAACAACGTTATAGCATTAATCTGATCCTTAACACATGAAACCCAATGTTTTATCTTTCATGATTTAGAAGCATACATTTTGTATCAACTTTCGAATGTACTTTTCTTATCTAATTCGCTTAATTCTCTGGATATTCTTTGCTGAAAAGCATATCTAAATATGCTTCTAAGATGCTGATTGTTAGCTGAATATAGCTGCCTCCTGTGATTGTTTCACCGTGTGCATGGCTATTTCTTCATTAAAATATATCTCAAGAATGATTCAAATTAGGTAATTTAAGTACATTTGAATGTTTTGTCAAATTGTATTCGCTACCTCAATCATGAAAGTAAATGTTTGCGTATAGTGTCCATTGAAATACATTCGTATGTGAAATTATTGTTCAATGAGCTTACCGTCAGATGAGAGTGGCAGGTTCCCGGTATCGATTCCTCCGATACCGACTACTTCCACCTCGGAGATGCTGGGCCACAACATTTCCTCCCATCGGCAGTACTCGATTTCAATGGCAGGGCCGCCACCGGTTCCTGCGGCATGTCGGGCCTCCAGGCTTAACTTTTTTTTCAGTTCCAGTTTACAGTCCCGGTAGCGATGTTTGATCGAATCCATATCTCGGTTCCGGCCACCCACTGCATTGACTGCATTCCTGATCTCGTTCCAGAGCCTCCTCTTCTCAGTCGGGGTGGTCTTTTGGTGCTGCAGCATCCTATGCCTGGCCATATAGGCCTCTACGAGGGCCTCCTTCTCCTCCATCGTAAACCTCGCCTCCCTAGTCGCCTTGGCCTTCCCCTGTGACGATGCCCTCTGTTTCCCGGACTGTGAAGCCCTACTCTGACCGCCACTGGGCCCAGCCACTTGGTCATCTTGAACCAAGTGGCTGGGTCCACCCACCGCTTCCACCCCCGCTTCCTGCCCCCCCTTCCTGCCCTGTTCCTCTCCCCCTCCCTCTACTCCCCCCTCTACCTGTCCCCTGCCTGGCCTCCATCTCTTCCCTAAACTAAACCCCAAATAATCAAACAAAAAGTGAGTGTGATGAAATTAAAGGGGGCAAAATAAAGAACTAAAAAGACAAAAAAGGTGCTTAAAGTGTGAGAGGGATGTAAAAAACAAAGAGGGTAAGGAGTATTTAAATAAACGAAAAGAATAAGACTAAAAGGAGGATATGTAAACTAAATGTAACTAGGGGATGGGTATGGGATGGGTATGGGGTATGGGATAAGAGTAAATGGGATGAAAGGGAATGGGACTACAAGGAATGGGGTATGGAGTGTAGTATGAGGGGGTAGGGGGTATGGAGTGTATGTAGTGTTATTGATAAGTGTATGTATGTATTGAATGTGTTTGCGTGTAAATGTGTTAAGTGTACAGAAAAATCACTCGCTCTCTAACTCACACTACTTCTAATTCTCACTAACAAACACTCCCACTAACGCTCACTAACTACCACTAACTGACGCTCCCACTAACAACTCTCACTAATAACTCCCACTAACTCACTCACGCTCCCACTAACAGACTCTCTCCCACTCCCACTAACTCCCACTAACTCACTCACTCTCTCACGCTAACACTAACTCACTCTCAAAAATTCTCAAACTCTCTATTCTTAAACCTCCAATCTCCAAAGACCCAACAGCAACACAGTCAAAGAAGCCATGCTTGTGTGGTGCTTATATACCCTGTGTAAATGTTTAATGATGTCCCAATTTCCGTTGTAAATAGTGTTCAGGTGTGCTTTATTAGCAATTAATATTATTGCAATGTGTATTAAGTGTGTGAATTTGCGCATGCTCATTTAGAGTTGGTATTTGTGGAATGTGTAGAATGCGATGATGTCATAGTGTTCGTTTTAGCTTTCATTGTCCAAAAGTATTCTTTTTAAATGTGAATTTGCGATGGTGTGTTCTTCGTGAAGTGTTGTATATGTATGTTTGTCATAATATATAGTGATATTGAATGCGATTTTGTTTCGAGTGTATGTATATCTTTTTTAATCCTTGTTGTTATTTTGCGATTTTCCGCATCTTAAAGTATATGCGTATTCCCAGTATAAAATTGTATTAAAACTTCCCCCGCTTGTGAATGTGTAATGCTTGTGTGCTTTGTTGATTGATTGTTGTTGTGACATTTGCGGCGTGTTATTGTTGTGCATGATGTGGTATGCGTCATATGACCGAGCTGTGCGTATTCTCGCGAGATCGAGTGTTAGGTGAAAAAAGCTATTTTTTGCATTTCCCATTGATCTTTATGGGAGACTGTCTAACGCGGGCAGTATTACGCGTGTGACATACACGCGTTAGGAGCATCGTTAGATGGTCTTATTTTAACTCTAAATACCGGAGTCAAACAATGCCGTGCGTTAGACATAAACACGCGTGGCGTTAACAACCCATCTACCGCCGAACTCCAAATCTAGGCCTATGAAAATAATTAACAACTAAAATACTTTGATAGTATTCTAATTATAGCAAGCAGCAGCCGCGACAGCCGTCAACGGTCAACTGTCTAAAACTAGTAGGCCAGTCGTTTGGCGTTTTTTATGGAATATATAACTTGTAGGTAATTAGATTTACAGCTGATATAAAATATAGAACTTGTAGGTAAGTACTTTTGGTGTTCTAAAATATATAACTTGTAGGTAAAAAGTTTTGCTGTTCTAAAATATCTAACTTGTAGGTAAGTAGTTTTGCTGTTCTAAAATATCTAACTTGTAGGTAAGTATTTTTGCTGTTCTAAAATAGATAACTTGTAGGTAAAAAGTTTTGCTGTTCGAAAATATATACCTTGGAGGTAAAAAGTTTTGCTGTTCTAAAATATCTAACTGTAGGTAAGCTTTTTTCTTGTTATAAAATATATAACTATATGCAGGTTTAATGCCTATCTGCAGTCTGCAGCAGTTAACTACTTAGTAAAAACTATGAAAATAATTAACAACTAAAATACTTTGATAGTATTCTAATTATAGCAAGCAGCAGCCGCGACAGCCGTCAACGGTCAACTGTCTAAAACTAGTAGGCCAGTCGTTTGGCGTTTTTTATGGAATATATAACTTGTAGGTAATTAGATTTACAGCTGATATAAAATATAGAACTTGTAGGTAAGTACTTTTGGTGTTCTAAAATATATAACTTGTAGGTAAAACGTTTTGCTGTTCTAAAATATCTAACTTGTAGGTAAGTAGTTTTGCTGTTCTAAAATATCTAACTTGTAGGTAAGTATTTTTGCTGTTCTAAAATAGATAACTTGTAGGTAATTAGATTTACAGCTGATATAAAATATAGAACTTGTAGGTAAGTACTTTTGGTGTTCTAAAATATATAACTTGTAGGTAAGCTTTTTTCTTGTTATAAAATATATAACTGTAGGTAAGCTTTTTTCTTGTTATAAAATATATAACTATATGCAGGTTTAATGCCTATCTGCAGTCTGCAGCAGTTAACTACTTTGTAAAAAACTATGAAAATAATTAACAACTAAAATACTTTGATAGTATTCTAATTATAGCAAGCAGCAGCCGCGACAGCCGTCAATGGTCAACTGTCTAAAACTAGTAGGCCAGTCGTTTGGCGTTTTTTATGGAATATATAACTTGTAGGTAATTAGATTTACAGCTGATATAAAATATAGAACTTGTAGGTAAGTACTTTTGGTGTTCTAAAATATATAACTTGTAGGTAAAAAGTTTTGCTGTTCTAAAATATCTAACTTGTAGGTAAGTAGTTTTGCTGTTCTAAAATATCTAACTTGTAGGTAAGTATTTTTGCTGTTCTAAAATAGATAACTTGTAGGTAAAAAGTTTTGCTGTTCTAAAATATATACCTTGGAGGTAAAAAGTTTTGCTGTTCTAAAATATCTAACTGTAGGTAAGCTTTTTTCTTGTTATAAAATATATAACTATATGCAGGTTTAATGCCTATCTGCAGTCTGCAGCAGTTAACTACTTAGTAAAAAACTATGAAAATAATTAACAACTAAAATACTTTGATAGTATTCTAATTATAGCAAGCAGCAGCCGCGACAGCCGTCAACGGTCAACTGTCTAAAACTAGTAGGCCAGTCGTTTGGCGTTTTTTATGGAATATATAACTTGTAGGTAATTAGATTTACAGCTGATATAAAATATAGAACTTGTAGGTAAGTACTTTTGGTGTTCTAAAATATATAACTTGTAGGTAAAAAGTTTTGCTGTTCTAAAATATCTAACTTGTAGGTAAGTAGTTTTGCTGTTCTAAAACATCTAACTTGTAGGTAAGTATTTTTGCTGTTCTAAAATAGATAACTTGTAGGTAAAAAGTTTTGCTGTTCTAAAATATATACCTTGGAGGTAAAAAGTTTTGCTGTTCTAAAATATCTAACTTGTAGTTAAGAAGTATTTTTGTTGTTATAAAAATAAATATATAACTATATCTATGCAGGTTTACTGCCTATCTGCAGGCTACAGCAGTTAACTGCTTTTTAAAAAACTAGGAAAAAAATTAAAAACTTAAATATGGTCTGTACTCAAGATCTGTAAAATTAGTATGCTGGCTGTGTTATTTAAACTAGTAAATTTAAATAAGTTTTACAAAAAAAAATTCTAAACTGTCCACTCTCAACTCAGTCTCTCTATCTCTAGTCTAGAGTCTAAAAAATTATTAATTAAATATGGTCTCCAGGCTCTCCCTGAGTCCTACTTAACTCCTCTCTACTCTGTCTTGTGAGACCAGTCTATGGCTGCTCTGCACTGCAGGCCTCTGTACTGTGTAACTGGCCTGCCCCTGGCACCTTGGTCAACTTCTGGCTGCTGCTGCTGTAGTGAGCGTCAGAGCGCCTGTAAAAACTAACTCTATCTATCTAACTGCCTCCTGCCTCACCCTCAGGCCTCAGCCTGCCTGCTGCCACTAACTAATCTAAGTAACTGAGTCCTCAGGTCAGTAGTCAGATGAAACTGAGATGGGAATCCTGGGATGGATAATTCAATTGCTGGATAATAAGTATTATATGATATATCGTTGAGTCAGACTCAAAATATCGCCAGAGCGGGCAGACAGTGTCACTTAGATAAGACAACACAAATTGAGCTCCTCTCAGCTCAACGACTATCTCCGCAATGAGATTTTGCGCCGTTGAGCTGGGAGGAGCGTCTCAAGCATCATCACGTGACTGTTAGTGATGACGCTCAGACTCGGCTCTTCTCCTGTGGGCTATGTCACTGGCTGCTGCCTGGGCTGAGCTCTTAACGCCTCCCACCCCTCGCACAGGCTGAAGTGTGCGATCAGCTGTCTAAGGGGATGAGGAGGCTGGGAGCTGCGCAGCAGCCAAATTTAGCATGCGCACAGACACAGTGCCATAGATTCTCTATCGCACGTGCACTTAGGGACTGGATTGATTCAGCAGTACAGTGGCTGGGTGTGTGATCAGATCACTGATGATCATGATGTGTATGATTGTTCAAACAGTAGGGGGCCAGGCAGGACACAACAAATAATAATAATTTATTAAAAAAATAATTTATTCTGGGGGTAAAAAAAATATATATTTTTTTTCAATAGGGGGCTATTGAAAAATTATATTTTTTTTTCTGTTTTTTTTTTCTTTTTTCTTTCCTCTGGCCTGTGGGGGGCACGTGCGAGTGTGCTCCAATGGAGTAGCCTCCACTGATACTATGCACAAGTACCTCAGTACAGGATGTCACTGCGTATTATATCAGTATACTATACACAAGTACCAGTCAGTACAGGATGTCACTCTGTATTATATCTGTATACTATACACAAGTACCTCAGTACAGGATGTCACTGTGTATTATATAAGTATACTATACACAAGTACCTCAGTACAGGATGTCACTGCGCATTATATCAGTATACTATACACAAGTACCTCAGTACAGCATTACACTGTGTATTATATCAGTATACTATACACAAGTACCTCAGTACAGGATGTCACTGCATATTATATCAGTATACTATACACAAGTACCTCAGTACAGCATTACACTGTGTATTATATCAGTATACTATACACAAGTACCTCAGTACAGCATTACACTGTGTATTATATCAGTATACTATACACAAGTACCTCAGTACAGGATGTCACTGTGTATTATATCAGTATACTATACACAAGTACCTCAGTACAGCATTACACTGTGTATTATATCAGTATACTATACACAAGTACCTCAGTACAGTATCTCACTGTGTATTATATCAGTATACTATACACAAGTACCTCAGTACAGCATTACACTGTGTATTATATCAGTATACTATACACAAGTACCTCAGTACAGGATGTCACTGCGTATTATATCAGTATACTATACACAAGTACCTCAGTACAGCATTACACTGTGTATTATATCAGTATACTATGCACAAGTACCTCAGTACAGGATGTCACTGCGTATTATATCAGTATACTATACACAAGTACCAGTCAGTACAGGATGTCACTCTGTATTATATCTGTATACTATACACAAGTACCTCAGTACAGGATGTCACTGTGTATTATATAAGTATACTATACACAAGTACCTCAGTACAGGATGTCACTGCGCATTATATCAGTATACTATACACAAGTACCTCAGTACAGCATTACACTGTGTATTATATCAGTATACTATACACAAGTAGCTCAGTACAGCATTAAGTGTGTATTATATCAGTATACTATACACAAGTACCTCAGTACAGTATCTCATTGTGTATTATATCAGTATACTATACACAAGTACCTCAGTACAGGATGTCACTGTGTATTATATCAGTATTATATACACAAGTACCTCAGTACAGGATGTCACTGTGTATTATATCAGTATACTATACACAAGTACCTCAGTACAGTATCTCACTGTGTATTATATCAGTGTACTATACACAAGTACTGAACGGATATCACTGAGCGCCTACCTGAATAAGACCTTAGCTTTGGATTTTGACTCCTAGTAGTCAAAAAAGTGTGTATAAACAGAGAGGGAAACCAAAGCGCCAAAAAGAGGCTAGGTCTGAGTTAGTCCAAGATAAAACACAACGGGGTTAGAGTTGGATAAAAACAGGAATACACTTTAATTACATACACATCCGGTTAAGGGTGTTTAACAGCTAACAATAATTTATTAAAAACAAGATAATAAAAACTAATAAAAACTTGAATCACTAGCCTGATTCACTGGCTAGTAGGCGATCGCTAAAAAAATCCCTGGATCCACAGTTAACAATAGACAATACAAAACCGTCCTAAGAGTACGCCTAAACTTATGTACTTGTGGTGAAGTGAAGTAGGACTCCAATGCCCTAGGGGATTAAAGGTTTCCTAAAGTGGATGATTCTTTTACAAATAGCCCAAAAGGGAGTGGTTGAGGTAAAGATAGTTTTACTTCTTACAGCTGTGTATGCGGGCTGTAAAAATGTAATATATGAAAAGGTGACCTCCCAGTGGTATACTGAGTGTATACTTGGGTGCAAAGACACGATGTGGTACAAAAAGGTGTTTCAAAAGAATATTGTGAATGTGCCATTGAAAAAACTTCTAAACATACAAAAAACAACAACCTACAAATTGCTGTGACATAAATAATGGTTGACAGTATAACATATGAAAGTCAACAACCTTCAGATTGCTGTGACATAACTTGTGGTTAACAATGTAACGTGAAATCCCAAAATTAGATATAAAGCAGTTATCCAATATGCTGTGCAAATATATATCACAAATTCAAAAATCAATCTCAAATTCAAAAAAACAGTGGCCACTGAAAAAGAAAATGAAAAAAAGAGTAGTGAACAGTTCAATCCAACATACAATGATCCTTAAACTCTTTTAGTCTAAAAGTGTTCCTGCAATACTCCTGCAGGCGCTGCAGGAGCCGGAATAAAAAATCAGAAAGTCCTGGTCTTCTCAGACTCGAGCAGCGCAACGATACCTAAAATAATGAAAAAACACAATCGTGCAGATGGTTTCCTTAATCTTCTACAAATTGAAAATGAACTCACCAGTCGACGCATTTCGGTCTATGCTAGACCTTTATCAAGACTGGTTTTATGTAATTTCAGATGCTCTTTTATAGCCGTTTATTAAATGTAGACCGGAAGTAGTTGCTTATTACTTCCGGTTTCGTGTACTCAATAAATTTCTTATTTTTTAGTTTATTTTTATGTAGATTTGGTTTATTTTTTCTTATATCCTTCAGAATGTTCCCACTTGAATCATTACTGATATCTAGCTTTAAATATTGTCACACTGATTCCCGTGACTTAGATCGATTTTACCATAACATGTTACTTCCGGTGTTCTTAGCTAAACTACTTCCGGTCTGTTTCGTAAACATCAAATGTGTCCAATATATTAATACTATAATTTGTACTCAAACTTATGTTCCAAATTGTCTCTACATAATGTTTCCACATAAGTAAACTGATCCATCAAATTCTATCATAGTAAACACCATTTCAATGTTATTACTATCGGGAGAAAGATCAATTCCATGACATTGAGCGAGTATTTTAAATGCAATGAATCCTATTAATTCTATTAGCTGTGATACCTTTCACTGGTATGCTTATGTTTGTATTTTTTTTTACAGGTAAAAGAGCTGATTACTTTGGGGCAATGCACCGCAAAAGGCCCTTTTAAGGGCTATTGGTAGTTTAGTTTAGGCTAGGTTTTTTTTTTTATTTTGGGGGGGGGGCTTTTTATTTTAATAGGGCTATTAGATTAGGTGTAATTGTTTAAATATCTATAATTTGTTTATTATTTTTTGTAATTTAGTGGGTTTTTTGTACTTTAGCTAATTTAATTTAATTTAGCTAATTGTATGTCATTTATTTAATTTAGTAAATGTATTTAATTATAGTGTAGTGTTAGGTGTTATTGTAACTTAGGTTAGGTTTTATTGTACAGGTACTTTTGTATTTATTTTAGCTAGGTAGTTATTAAATAGTTAATAACTATTTAATAACTAGTCTACCTAGTTAAAATAAATACAAACTTGCCTGTAAAATAAAAATAAACCGTAAGCTAGCTACAATGTAACTATTAGTTATATTGTAGCTAGCTTAGGGTTTATTTTATAGGTAAGTATTTAGTTTTAAATAGGAATAATTTAGTAATGATAGGAATATTTATTTAGATTTATTTAAATTATATTTAAAGGGACACTGAATCCAAATTTTTCTTTCGTGATTCAGATAGAGCATGCAATTTAAGCAACTTTCTAATTTACTCCTATTATCAAATTTTCTTCATTCTCTTGGTATGTTTATTTGAAAAGCAAGAATGTAAGTTTAGATGCCGGCCCATTTTTGGTGAACAAACTGGGTTGTCTTTGCTGATTGGACAGCACCAATAAACAAGTGCTATCCATGGTTCTGAACCAACAATTTGCTGGCTCCTTAGCTTAGATGCCTTCTTTTTCAAATAAAGATAGCAAGAGAATGAAGCAAAATTGATAATAGAAGTAAATTAGAAAGTTGCTTAAAATTGCATGCTCTATCTGAATCATGAAAGAAAAAGTTTGGGTTCAGTGTCCCTTTAAGTTAGTGGGTGTTAGGTTTAGGGTTAGACTTAGGTTTAGGGGTTAATAACTTTAATATAGTGGCGGCGACGTTGGGGGCAGCAGATTAGGGGTTAATAAATATAATGTAGGTGTCAGCGACATTGGGGAAGGCAGATTAGGGGTTAATAAATATAATGTAGGTGTCGGCGACATTGGGGACGGCAGATTAGGGGTTAATAAATATAATGTAAGTGTCTGCGAAATTGGGGGCGGCAGATTAGGGCTTAATAAATAGTATGTAGGTGTTGGCGATGTTGGGGGCAGCAGATTAGGGGTTAATACATATAATGTAGGTGGCAGCGGTGTCCGGAGCAGCAGATTAGTGGTTAATAATATAATGCAGGTGTCGGCGATGTCGGGGGCGGCAGATTAGGGGTTAATAAGTGTAAGATTAGGGGTGTTTAGACTTGGGTTCATGTTAGGGTGTTAGGTGTAGATATAACTTTTATTTCCCCATAGCAATCAATGGGGCTGCGTTAAGGAGTTTTGCGCTGCTTTTTGGCAGGTGTTAGACTTTTTTTCAGCCGGCTTTCCCCGTTGATTCCTATGGGGAAATTGTGCACG
>NC_069499.1:286662516-286715016 GCF_027579735.1 Bombina bombina
CAAATCTCAAGGTGTTTACTGTCCCTTTAAATGTGTTATCAATGTTTCTGGCAAAGAAAAGTGTGAACATGTTTCAAATGAACAAAGCAGCTGAATAGCCAAATATTTTCGCAAATGCTGCTGCTGCAGTGCAGTCAAATGTCCCCAACACTTTTTAAATAAATAAAAAACAATTTACTGAAAACATCAAGGTACAAATATAAATGAGATTTTGGGTCCAATGACCATTAATGAGGATTGGTTGTGCGATTAGCACTGCTGGTTTATTCAGAAGCAGTTTCCACTTGGGACCAGTAGTGCTCTAGAAGCTTCACTGTGTTTTTAACGCCTTTGCGGGCCTGAATATGTAGCATTGCAGCATCAATAGTGATACAGGCATACTTTGCTCATACAGCGGGTTTAGGGAACCAGAGTCCTGCTGTAAAGAGAAAACCGCCTTAAAGTGAAACGTGGTTTTAGCTTTATTTTCACTTGCCAATGTGTTTAAAAACATGTTTTAACTAACTTATATAAGGTGTTTAATAGCACTAAGTTTAGAATAACACTAGCACAGCACAGAATTCAATTAGTACTCAATAAAAACCAGTACCTGTAAAATAGTGACAATTACTGTAGTAAAATGTGCCAGACCACCACATTGAGATACAGATTGCACTGTAACAAGAGTGAACTGCACACAACAAAATGGTGCCAGTCACTTTTTTCACAATGGGGCTGATTTATGAGGGCTGAATGGCCCCTGATGCCTGTTTCTGTGCGAGCCTTCAGGCCCCCCGGAAACAGCAGTTATGATGCAGCGGTCTTAAGACCACTGCTCCTTAACTGGTCCGTTGCCTCTGAGGCTGCGGACATCAATCCGCCCGATCGTGTTGATTGATACACCCTGCTAGCGGCCGATAACCCCCAAATCTGCAGGGGGCAGAACTGCTTCTGCTGTGGGCATTCAGTGATGTCTTTCGGACAATCGGCCCAGATGAGTGCAGCAGGGTTTCAAAATCCTGTACAATGAAATGAGAGCATGTAGTTTTATCACTCTGTCCCTTTAAGCACTGTTTTATACACCACTTTTTCACATTGTGCCATGCACGTTGAGCTTCGGATAGATTTGTGCCTCAATATAAAATTATATTTCGTGTCACAATGTTCTAAATTAAACAGTTCTGTGCCTTATTTCCACGTCTTATATATTTTTGTCTTGTGCATTTTATCATCTGGGCTTTATAAAGGTTATACCCTAATAAATGAAACGTGTATATTTAAAATATATAAAACATTTTCATTACGAAAAAAACTTTTAATGTAAGTTCATGACCAACTTGACTTTGCAGAGGTTATCAGTTACCAGGATACATCAGTGTTAAAAAAAAAAAAACTCCTCTAACGAAATAGATCATTTTATTATACTATTGCCATGTCCTTTTGACGCCATTTATAGCACCAGCACATAGTAAGTCTCTGTGTAAATAACTCGTCACCAAGGACCGAAACTATGGTATATCAGGGAATATTATAACAGGTACAATGCACGGTTTATTGGAATTATCTGGTAAAGCGTCATAAACTTCCTCGTAACACGTACATTGTACTAAGGTTCCGCTGTGTAAGTTAAAATGAGTATCCGTGTTCTTTTCATACCATGAACCTAAAGGTAAATAGAACTGCGTTTTGCATACCTCCTGTGACTGTCTGTATAATGCGATTGACGGAGAGCCCCAGAAGACAAACTTCAACTCATAGGCTACGTACAGAAGGTGGAGACAATCTCCCTGGTGATGATTGACCAGTTACGACGCTTGGAAGGCGTAGCGTCAACGTGCTGGTAACAGCTAGCTCCCATCCTTAAAGGATACTCTGACGTGCGTCACCTCAGCCATCTGAATTCAGGGCCCATGGTGCACGAACACGGCGGGCCGCGGGAGACTCAAATCAAATGGAAAATGCTGTGTATTACTTTTTCAGCTGTGTGCTTGTATGTTGTTTAGAGATTTAGAAAGATTTGATACCTGAGTTGAAACACAGATGTGGCAAATGAGTGAGATTTTTTTATTTTGTGTGAAGCAGGGAACACGATTAGAGGCTGGTTTATAACAGACACCGTATTTACTGGAGTCAAGCTATCAGACAGTTTAAAAATCCAAGTCAAGCTATCAGACACTGTTTTGGAGCTATCAGACAGTTATAAAACAGTAGTCAAGCTATCAGACACTTATTTGTTAGCACTTTCTTAAGACTATTAAAGGCTGTACCATACATATATGCTAATAAGAAATGTTTTAATGAATACCACAAGCATTTTTGTTATAAATGTCACTCAAATGTAAAAAAAAGTCATATTCCAGCATTTCTCTAAGCGTTAAAAACAAAATTCCCCATTGTGCCACTACATTTTCACCACAGCTAGTTCAAACAATGACCCCACTAAGATATCACAAAGTATGGAAACTTTTTAGTGTGGAATTTTAAAACTATAGGGCCCCAAACTTCCCTAAAATTGCAAAAATCATCACTTTCAAGCAATTTCACTTAGGGATAAAAGCTAAATCTCCCATTGTGCCACTACATTTTAACCACAGCTAGCTCACACAATGACCCCTCTACGATATCATAAATTTTGGAGAGTTTTTACTGTGGAATTTTAAAAATATTGGGCCCCAAATGTCGCTCGAATTGCATAAATTGGCCCTTTTCAGCAAATTCACTTAGGAATAAAAAAGAAATCTCCCATTGTTCCACTAAAATTTCACCACAGCTAGCTCACACAATGACCCCTCTACGGTATCACTAAGTTTGGACCATTTTTACTGTGGAATTTTAAAAATATTGGGCCCCAAATGTCCCTTGAATTTCATAAATCGGCCCTTTTCAGCAAATTCACTTAGGAATAAAAAAGAAATCTCCCATTGTTCCACTAAAATTTCACCACAGCTAGCTCACACAATGACCCCTCTACAATATCACAAAGTTTGGAGACTTTTTACTGTGGAATTTTAAAAATATTGGGCCCCAAATGTCCCTCAAATTGCATAAATTGGCCCTATTCAGCAAATTCACTTAGGAATAAAAAAGAAATCTCCCATTGTTCCACTAAAATTTCACCCCAGCTAGCTCACACAATGACCACTCTACGGTATCATTAAGTTTGGACCATTTTTACTGTGGAATTTTAAAAATATTGGGCCCCAAATGTCCCTTGAATTTCATAAATCGGCCCTTTTCAGCAAATTCACTTAGGAATAAAAAAGAAATCTCCCATTGTTCCACTAAAATTTCACCACAGCTAGCTCACACTATGACCCTCTACGATATCACAAAGTTTGGAGACTTTTTACTGTGGAATTTTAAAAATATTGGGCCCCATATGTCCCTCGAATTGCATAAATAGGCCCTTTTCAGCAAATTAACTTAGGAATAAAAAAGAAATCTCTCATTGTTCCACTAAAATGTCACCACAGCTAGCTCACACAATGACCCCTCTATGGTATCACTAAGTTTGGACCATTTTTACTGTGGAATTTTAAAAATATAGGGCCCCAAATGTCCCTTGAATTTCATAAATCGGCCCTTTTCAGCAAATTCACTTAGGAATAAAAAAGAAATCTCCCATTGTTCCACTAAAATTTCACCACAGCGAGCTCACACAATGACCCCTCTACGGTATCACTAAGTTTGGACTATTTTTACTGTGGAATTTTAAAAATATTGGGCCCCAAATGTCCCTCAAATTGCAAAAATAGTCACTTTCCAAAAATTTCACTTTGGGATAAAAAAGAAATCTCCCATTGTTCCACTAAAATTTCACCACAGCTAGCTCACACAATGACCCCTCTACGGTATCACTAAGTTTGGACTATTTTTACTGTGGAATTTTAAAAATATTGGTCCCCAAATGTCCCTCAAATTGCAAAAATAGTCACTTTCCAAAAATTTCACTTTGGGATACAAAATAAATCTCCCAATGTTCCACTAAGATTTCACCACAGCTAGCTCACACAATGACCCCTCTACGGTATCACTAAGTTTGGACCATTTTTACTGTAGAATTTTAAAAATATTGGGCCCCAAATGTCCCTTGAATTTCATAAATCGGCCCTTTTCAGCAAATTCACTTAGGAATAAAAAAGAAATCTCCCATTGTTCCACTAAAGTTTCACCACAGCTAGCTCACACAATGACCCCTCTACGATATCACACATTTTGGAGAGTTTTTACTGTGGAATTTTAAAAATATAGGGCCCCAAATGTGCCTTGAATTTCATAAATCGGCCCTTTTCAGCAAATTCACTTAGGAATAAAAAAGAAATCTCCCATTGTTCTACTAAAATTTCACCACAGCTAGCTCACACAATGACCCCTCTACGGTATCACTAAGTCTGGACTATTTTTACTGTGGAATTTTAAAAATATTGGGCCCCAAATGTCCCTCAAATTGCAAAAATAGTCACTTTCCAAAAATTTCACTTTGGGATAAAAAAGAAATCTCCCATTGTTCCACTAAAATTTCACCACAGCTAGCTCACACAATGACCCCTCTACGGTATCACTAAGTTTGGACCATTTTTACTGTGGAATTTTAAAAATATTGGGCCCCAAATGTCCCTTGAATTTCATAAATCGGCCCTTTTCAGCAAATTCACTTAGGAATAAAAAAGAAATCTCCCATTGTTCCACTAAAATTTCACCACAGCTAGCTCACACAATGAACCCTCTACAGTATCACTAAGTTTGGACTATTTTTACTGTGGAATTTTAAAAATATTGGGCCCCAAATGTCCCTCAAACTGCAAAAATAGTCAGTTTCCAAAAATTTCACTTTGGGATAAAAAAGAAATCTCCCATTGTTCCACTAAAGTTTCACCACAGCTAGCTCACACAATGACCCCTCTACGATATCACACATTTTGGAGAGTTTTTACTGTGGAATTTTAAAAATATAGGGCCCCAAATGTGCATTGAATTTCATAAATCGGCCCTTTTCAGCAAATTCACTTAGGAATAAAATAGAAATCTCCCATTGTTCCACTAAAATTTCACCACAGCTAGCTCACACAATGACCCCTCTACGGTATCACTAAGTTTGGACCATTTTTACTGTGGAATTTTAAAAATATTGGGCCCCAAATGTCCCTTGAATTTCATAAATCGGCCCTTTTCAGCAAATTTACTTAGGAATAAAAAAGAAATCTCCCATTGTTCCACTAAAATTTCACGACAGCTAGCTCACACAATGACCCCTCTACGATATCACAAAGTTTGGAGACTTTTTACTGTGGAATTTTAAAAATATTGGGACCCATATGTCCCTCGAATTGCATAAATAGGCCCTTTTCAGCAAATTCACTTAGGAATAAAAAAGAAATCTCCCATTGTTCCACTAAAATTTCACCACAGCTAGCTCATACAATGACCCCTCTACAGTATCACTAAGATTGGACCATTTTTACTGTGGAATTTTAAAAATATTGGGCCCCAAATGTCACTTGAATTTCATAAATCAGCCCTTTTCAGCAAATTCACTTAGGAATAAAAATGAAATATCCCATTGTTCCACTAAAATTTCACCACAGCTAACTCACACAATGACCCCTCTATGATATCACAAAGCTTGGAGACTTTTTACTGTGGAATTTTAAAAATATTGGGACCCATATGTCCCTCGAATTGCATAAATAGGCCCTTTTCAGCAAATTAACTTAGGAATAAAAAAGAAATCTCCCATTGTTCCACTAAAATTTCACCACAGCTAGCTCACACAATGACCACTCTACGGTATCATTAAGTTTGGACCATTTTTACTGTGGAATTTTAAAAATATTGGGCCCCAAATGTCCCTTGAATTTCATAAATCGGCCCTTTTCAGCAAATTCACTTAGGAATAAAAAAGAAATCTCCCATTGTTCCACTAAAATTTCACCACAGCTAGCTCACACAATGACCCTCTACGATATCACAAAGTTTGGAGACTTTTTACTGTGGAATTTTAAAAATATTGGGCCCCAAATGTCCGTCAAATTGCAAAAATATTCACTTTCCAAAAATTTCACTTTGGGATAAAAAATAAATCTCCCATTGTTCCACTAAAATTTCACCACAGCTAGCTCACACAATGACCCCTCTATGATATCACAAAGTTTGGAGACTTTTTACTATGAAATTTTAAAAATATTGGGACCCATATGTCCCTCGAATTGCATAAATAGGCCCTTTTCAGCAAATTCACTTAGGAATAAAAAAGAAATCTCCCATTGTTCCACTAAAATTTCACCACAGCTAGCTCACACAATGACCCCTCTATGGTATCACTAAGTTTGGACCATTTTTACCATGGAATTTTAAAAATATTGGGCCCCAAATGTCCCTTGAATTTCATAAATCGGCCCTTTTCAGCAAATTCACTTAGGAATAAAAAAGAAATCTCCCATTGTTCCACTAAAATTTCACCACAGCTAGCTCACACAATGACCACTCTACGGTATCATTAAGTTTGGACCATTTTTACTGTGGAATTTTAAAAATATTGGGCCCCAAATGTCCCTTGAATTTCATAAATCGGCCCCTTTCAGCAAATTCACTTAGGAATAAAAAAGAAATCTCCCATTGTTCCACTAAAATTTCACCACAGCTAGCTCACACAATGAACCCTCTACGGTATCACTAAGTTTGGACTATTTTTACTGTGGAATTTTAAAAATATTGGGCCCCAAATGTCCCTCAAATTGCAAAAATAGTCACTTTCCAAAAATTTCACATTGGGATAAAAACGAAATCTCCCATTGTTCCACTAAAATTTCACAACAGCTAGCTCACACAATGACCCCTCTACAGTATCACGAAGTTTGGACTATTTTTACTGTGGAATTTTAAAAATATTGGGCCCCAAATGTCCCTCAAATTGCAAAAATAGTCACTTTCAAAACATTTCACTTTGGGATAAAAAATAAATCTCCCATTGTTCCACTAAAATTTCACCACAGCTAGCTCACACAATGACCCCTCTACGGTATCACTAAGTTTGGACCATTTTTACTGTGGAATTTTAAAAATATTGGGCCCCAAATGTCCCTTGAATTTCATAAATCGGCCCTTTTCAGCAAATTCACTTAGGAATAAAAAAGAAATCTCCCATTGTTCCACTAAAGTTTCACCACAGCTAGCTCACACAATGACTCCTCTACGATATCACACATTTTGGAGACTTTTTACTGTGGAATTTTAAAAATATAGGGCCCCAAATGTGCATTGAATTTCATAAATCGGCCCTTTTCAGCAAATTCACTTAGGAATAAAATAGAAATCTCCCATTGTTCCACTAAAATTTCACCACAGCTAGCTAACACAATGACCCCTTTATGGTATCACTAAGTTTGGACTATTTTTACTGTGGAATTTTAAAAATATTGGGCCCCAAATGTCCCTCAAATTGCAAAAATAGTCACTTTCCAAAAATTTCACTTTGGGATAAAAAAGAAATCTCCCATTGTTCCACTAAAATTTCACCACAGCTAGCTCACACAATGACCCCTCTACAGTATCACTAAGATTGGACCATTTTTACTGTGGAATTTTAAAAATATGGGGCCCCAAATGTCCCTTGAATATCATAAATCGGCCCTTTTCAGCAAATTCACTTAGGAATAAAAAAGAAATCTCCCATTGTTCCACTAAAATTTCACCACAGCTAGCTTACACAATGACCCCTCTATGATATCAAAAAGTTTGGAGACTTTTTACTGTGGAATTTTAAAAATATTGGGACCCATATGTCCCTCGAATTGCATAAATAGGCCCTTTTCAGCAAATTCACTTAGGAATAAAAAAGAAATCTCCCATTGTTCCACTAAAATTTCACCACAGCTAGCTCACACAATGACCCCTCTACGGTATCACTAAGTTTGGACCATTTTTACTGTGGAATTTTAAAAATATTGGAACCCAAATGTCCCTTGAATTTCATAAATCGGCCCTTTTCAGCAAATTCACTTAGGAATAAAAAAGAAATCTCCCATTGTTCCACTAAAATTTCACCACAGCTAGCTCACACAATGACCACTCTACGGTATCATTAAGTTTGGACCATTTTTACTGTGGAATTTTAAAAATATTGGGCCCCAAATGTCCCTTGAATTTCATAAATCGGCCCTTTTCAGCAAATTCACTTAGGAATAAAAAAGAAATCTCTCATTGTTCCACTAAAATTTCACCACAGCTAGCTCACACAATGACCCTTTACGATATCACAAAGTTTGGAGACTTTTTACTGTGGAATTTTAAAAATATTGGGCCCCATATGTCCCTCGAATTGCATAAATAGGCCCTTTTCAGCAAATTAACTTAGGAATAAAAAAGAAATCTCCCATTGTTCCACTACAATTTCACCACAGCTAGCTCACACAATGACCCCTCTATGGTATCACTAAGTTTGGACCATTTTTACCATGGAATTTTAAAAATATAGGGCCCCAAATGTCCATTGAATTTCATAAATCGGCCCTTTTCAGCAAATTCACTTAGGAATAAAAAAGAAATCTCCCATTGTTCCACTAAAATTTCACCACAGCTAGCTCACACAATGAACCCTCTACGGTATCACTAAGTTTGGACTATTTTTACTATGGAATTTTAAAAATATTGGGCCCCAAATGTCCCTCAAATTGCAAAAATAGTCACTTTCCAAAAATTTCACATTGGGATAAAAACGAAATCTCCCATTGTTCCACTAAAATTTCACAACAGCTAGCTCACACAATGACCCCTCTACAGTATCACGAAGTTTGGACTATTTTTACTGTGGAATTTTAAAAATATTGGGCCCCAAATGTCCCTCAAATTGCAAAAATAGTCACTTTCAAAACATTTCACTTTGGGATAAAAAATAAATCTCCCATTGTTCCACTAAAATTTCACCACAGCTAGCTCACACAATGACCCCTCTACGGTATCACTAAGTTTGGACCATTTTTACTGTGGAATTTTAAAAATATTGGGCCCCAAATGTCCCTTGAATTTCATAAATCGGCCCTTTTCAGCAAATTCACTTAGGAATAAAAAAGAAATCTCCCATTGTTCCACTAAAGTTTCACCACAGCTAGCTCACACAATGACTCCTCTACGATATCACACATTTTGGAGACTTTTTACTGTGGAATTTTAAAAATATAGGGCCCCAAATGTGCATTGAATTTCATAAATCGGCCCTTTTCAGCAAATTCACTTAGGAATAAAATAGAAATCTCCCATTGTTCCACTAAAATTTCACCACAGCTAGCTCACACAATGACCCCTTTATGGTATCACTAAGTTTGGACTATTTTTACTGTGGAATTTTAAAAATATTGGGCCCCAAATGTCCCTCAAATTGCAAAAATAGTCACTTTCCAAAAATTTCACTTTGGGATAAAAAAGAAATCTCCCATTGTTCCACTAAAATTTCACCACAGCTAGCTCACACAATGACCCCTCTACAGTATCACTAAGATTGGACCATTTTTACTGTGGAATTTTAAAAATATGGGGCCCCAAATGTCCCTTGAATATCATAAATCGGCCCTTTTCAGCAAATTCACTTAGGAATAAAAAAGAAATCTCCCATTGTTCCACTAAAATTTCACCACAGCTAGCTTACACAATGACCCCTCTATGATATCAAAAAGTTTGGAGACTTTTTACTGTGGAATTTTAAAAATATTGGGACCCATATGTCCCTCGAATTGCATAAATAGGCCCTTTTCAGCAAATTCACTTAGGAATAAAAAAGAAATCTCCCATTGTTCCACTAAAATTTCACCACAGCTAGCTCACACAATGACCCCTCTACGGTATCACTAAGTTTGGACCATTTTTACTGTGGAATTTTAAAAATATTGGGCCCCAAATGTCCCTTGAATTTCATAAATCGGCCCTTTTCAGCAAATTCACTTAGGAATAAAAAAGAAATCTCCCATTGTTCCACTAAAATTTCACCACAGCTAGCTCACACAATGACCACTCTACGGTATCATTAAGTTTGGACCATTTTTGCTGTGGAATTTTAAAAATATTGGGCCCCAAATGTCCCTTGAATTTCATAAATCGGCCCTTTTCAGCAAATTCACTTAGGAATAAAAAAGAAATCTCTCATTGTTCCACTAAAATTTCACCACAGCTAGCTCACACAATGACCCTCTACGATATCACAAAGTTTGGAGACTTTTTACTGTGGAATTTTAAAAATATTGGGCCCCATATGTCCCTCGAATTGCATAAATAGGCCCTTTTCAGCAAATTAACTTAGGAATAAAAAAGAAATCTCCCATTGTTCCACTACAATTTCACCACAGCTAGCTCACACAATGACCCCTCTATGGTATCACTAAGTTTGGACCATTTTTACCATGGAATTTTAAAAATATAGGGCCCCAAATGTCCATTGAATTTCATAAATCGGCCCTTTTCAGCAAATTCACTTAGGAATAAAAAAGAAATCTCCCATTGTTCCACTAAAATTTCACCACAGCTAGCTCACACAATGACCACTCTACGGTATCATTAAGTTTGGACCATTTTTACTGTGGAATTTTAAAAATATTGGGCCCCAAATGTCCCTTGAATTTCATAAATCGGCCCTTTTCAGCAAATTCACTTAGGAATAAAAAAGAAATCTCTCATTGTTCCACTAAAATTTCACCACAGCTAGCTCACACAATGACCCTCTACGATATCACAAAGTTTGGAGACTTTTTACTGTGGAATTTTAAAAATATTGGGCCCCATATGTCCCTCGAATTGCATAAATAGGCCCTTTTCAGCAAATTAACTTAGGAATAAAAAAGAAATCTCCCATTGTTCCACTACAATTTCACCACAGCTAGCTCACACAATGACCCCTCTATGGTATCACTAAGTTTGGACCATTTTTACCATGGAATTTTAAAAATATAGGGCCCCAAATGTCCATTGAATTTCATAAATCGGCCCTTTTCAGCAAATTCACTTAGGAATAAAAAAGAAATCTCCCATTGTTCCACTAAAATTTCACCACAGCTAGCTCACACAATGACCCCTCTATGGTATCACTAAGTTTGGACCATTTTTACCATGGAATTTTAAAAATATAGGGCCCCAAATGTCCCTTGAATTTCATAAATCGGCCCTTTTCAGCAAATTCACTTAGGAATAAAAAAGAAATCTCCCATTGTTCCACTAAAATTTCACCACAGCTAGCTCACACAATGAACCCTCTACGGTATCACTAAGTTTGGACTATTTTTACTATGGAATTTTAAAAATATTGGGCCCCAAATGTCCCTTGAATTTCATAAATCGGCCCTTTTCAGCAAATTCACTTAGGAATAAAAAAGAAATCTCCCATTGTTCCACTAAAGTTTCACCACAGCTAGCTCACACAATGACTCCTCTATGATATCACACATTTTGGAGAGTTTTTACTGTGGAATTTTAAAAATATACGGCCCCAAATGTGCATTGAATTTCATAAATCGTCCCTTTTCAGCAAATTCACTTAGGAATAAAATAGAAATCTCCCATTGTTCCACTAAAATTTCACCACAGCTAGCTCACACAATGACCCCTTTACGTTATCACTAAGTTTGGACTATTTTTACTGTGGAATTTTAAAAATATTGGGCCCCAAATGTCCCTCAAATTGCAAAAATAGTCACTTTCCAAAAATTTCACTTTGGGATAAAAAAGAAATCTCCCATTGTTCCACTAAAATTTCACCACAGCTAGCTCACACAATGACCCCTCTACAGTATCGCTAAGATTGGACCATTTTTACTGTGGAATTTTAAAAATATTGGGCCCCAAATGTCCCTTGAATTTCATAAATCGGCCCTTTTCAGCAAATTCACTTAGGAATAAAAAAGAAATCTCCCATTGTTCCACTAAAATTTCACCACAGCTAGCTCACACAATGACCCCTCTATGATATCAAAAAGTTTGGAGACTTTTTACTGTAGAATTTTAAAAATATTGGGACCCATATGTTCCTCGAATTGCATAAATAGGCCCTTTTCAGCAAATTCACTTAGGAATAAAAAAGAAATCTCCCATTGTTCCACTAAAATTTCACCACAGCTAGCTCACACAATGACCCTCTATGATATCACAAAGTTTGGAGACTTTTTACTGTGGAATTTTAAAAATATTGGGCCCCAAATGTCCTTCAAATTGCAAAAATAGTCACTTTCCAAAAATTTCAATTTAAGATAAAAAATAAATCTCCCATTGTTCCACTAAAATTTCACCACAGCTAGCTCACACAATGACCCCTCTATGATATCACAAAGTTTGGAGACTTTTTACTGTGGAATTTTAAAAATATTGGGACCCATATGTCCCTCGAATTGCATAAATAGGCCCTTTTCAGCAAATTCACTTAGGAATAAAAAAGAAATTTCCCATTGTTCCACTAAAATTTCACCACAGCTAGCTCACACAATGACCCTCTACGATATCACAAAGTTTGGAGACTTTTTACTGTGGAATTTTAAAAATATTGGGCCCCAAATGTTCGTCAAATTGCAAAAATAGTCACTTTCCAAAAATTTCACTTCGGGATAAAAAAGAAATCTCCCATTGTTCCACTAAAATTTCACCACAGCTAGCTCACACAATCACCCCTCTAAGGTATCACTAAGTTTGGAGACTTTTTACTGTGGAATTTTTAAAATATAGTGCTCCAAATGGGCCTTGAATTTCATAAATCGGCCCTTTTCAGCAAATTCACTTAGGAGCTAGCAGCTAGCTCACACTTAGGAGCAGCTAGCTCACAAATTGTAGTGGAACAATGGGAGATTTCTTTTTTATTCCTAAGTGAATTTGCTGAAAAGGGCCGATTTATGAAATTCAAGGGACGTTTGGGGCCCAATATTTTTAAAATTCCACAGTAAAAACGGTCCAAACTTACGCCTAGATTTAGAGTTTTGTCGGTAACGACCCGCGTAGCTAACGCATGCTTTTTTTTCCCCTGCACCTTTTAAATACCGCTGGTATTTAGAGTTCACATAATGGCAGGGTTTTCAGTGCGTTAGGCTCCAAAAAGGGAGCGTAGAGCATAATTTAACGCCACTGCAACTCTAGATACCAGCGGTGCTTATGGACGCGGCCAGCTTCAAAAACGTGCTCGTGCACGATTCCCCCATAGGAAACAATAGGGCTGTTTGAGCTGAAAAAAAAACTAACACCTGCAAAAAAGCCGCGTTCAGCTCTTAACGCAGCCCCATTGTTTGCTATGCGGAAACACTTCCTACGTCTGCACCTAACACTCTAACATGTACCCCGAGTCTAAACACCCCTAACCTTACACTTATTAACCCCTAATCTGCCGCCCCCGCTATCGCTGACACCTGCATATTTTTTTTTAACCCCTAATCTGCCGCTCCGTAAACAGCCGCTACCTACATTATGCCTGTGTACCCCTAATCTGCTGCCCCTATCACCGCCGACCCCTATATTATATTTATTAACCCCTAATCTGCCCCCCACAACGTCGCCTCCACCTGCCTACACTTATTAACCCCTAATCTGCCGAGCGGACCGCACCGCTACTATAATAAAGTTATTAACCCCTAATCCGCCTCACTCCCGCCTCAATAACCCTATAATAAATAGTATTAACCCCTAATCTGCCCTCCCTAACATCGCCGACACCTAACTTCAAGTATTAACCCCTAATCTGCCGATCGGAGCTCACCGCTACTCTAATACATTTTTTAACCCCTAAAGCTAAGTCTAACCCTAACACTAACACCCCCCTAAGTTAAATATAATTTAAATCTAACGAAATAAATTAACTCTTATTAAATAAATTATTCCTATTTAAATCTAAATACTTACCTGTAAAATAAACCCTAATATAGCTATAATATAAATTATAATTATATTGTAGCTATTTTAGGATTAATATTTATTTTACAGGCAACTTTGTATTTATTTTAACCAGGTACAATAGCTATTAAATAGAACTATTTAATAGCTACCTAGTTAAAATAATTACAAAATTACCGGTAAAATAAATCCTAACCTAAGTTACAATTAAACCTAACACTACACTAGCAATAAATTAATTAAATACAATACCTACAAATAACTACAATTAAATAAACTAACTAAAGTACAAAAAATAAAAAAGAATTAAGTTACAAAAAATAAAAAAATATTTACAAACATTAGAAAAATATTACAATTTTAAACTAATTACACCTACTCTAAGCCCCCTAATAAAATAACAAAGACCCCAAAATAAAAAAAATGCCCTACCCTATTCTAAAATAAAAAAGTACAAAGCTCTTTTACCTTCCAGCCCTGAAAAGGGCCCTTTGTGGGGCATGCCCCAAAGAATTCAGCTCTTTTGCCTGTAAAAAAAACATACAATTCCCCCCCCCCCAACATTACAACCCACCACCCACATACCCCTAATCTAACCCAAACCCCCCTTAAATAAACCTAACACTAAGCCCCTGAAGATCTTCCTACCTTGTCTTCACCTCACCAGGTCCCGATCTGTCCAGAAGAGGGTCCGAAGTCTTGATCCAAGCCCAAGCGGGGGGCTGAAGAGTGACGTCCATCCTCGGGCTGAAGTCTGGATCCAAGCGGCGGCTGAAGAACTCCATCATCGGGCTGAAGTCGGAAGTCCATCATCGGGATGAAGTCTTCATCTTCAATCTTCTTTCTTCCGGAGCGGAGCGAGCCATCTTCTTCCAAGCCAACGCGGAACATCCTCTTCAACCGACGCCTACTAGCCGAATGACGGTTCCTTTAAATGACGTCATCCAAGATGGCGTCCCTCGAATTCCGATTGGCTGATAGGATTCTATCAGAATCGGAAAAGCCAATAGAATGCGAGCTCAATCTGATTGGCTGATCGGATCAGCCAATCGGATTGACCTTGATTCTGATTGGCTGATTCCATCAGCCAATCAGAATATTCCTACCTTAATTCCGATTGGCTGATAGAATCCTATCAGCCAATCGGAATTCGAGGGATGCCATCTTGGATGACGTCATTTAAAGGAACCGTCATTCGGCTAGTAGGCGTCGGTTGAAGAGGATGTTCCGCGTCGGCTTGGAAGAAGATGGCTCGCTCCGCTCCGGAAGAAAGAAGATTGAAGATGCGGCTTGATAGAAGACTTCATCCCGATGATGGACTTCCGACTTCAGCCCGATGATGGAGTTCTTCAGCCGCCGATTGGATCCAGACTTCAGCCCGAGGATGGACGTCACTCTTCAGCCCCCCGCTTGGGCTTAGATCAAGACATCGGAGGCTCTTCTGGACAGATCGGGACCCGGTGAGGTGAAGACAAGGTAGGGAGATCTTCAGGGGCTTAGTGTTAGGTTTATTTAAGGGGGGTTTGGGTTAGATTAGGGGTATGTGGGTGGTGGGTTGTAATGTTGGGGGGGGGGTATTGTATGTTTTTTTTTACAGGCAAAAGAGCTGAATTCTTTGGGGCATGCCCCGTAAAGGGCCCTTTTCAGAGCTGGTAAGGTAAAAGAGCTTTAAACTTATTTAATTTAGAATAGGGTAGGGCATTTTTTTATTTTGGGGGTCTTTGTTATTTTATTAGGAGGCTTAGAGTAGGTGTAATTAGTTTAAAATTGTTGTAATATTTTTCTAATGTTTGTAAATATTTTTTTATTTTTTGTAACTTAGTTCTTTGTTATTTTTTGTACTTTAGTTAGTTTATTTAATTGTAGTTATTTGTAGGTATTGTATTTAATTAATTTATTGCTAGTGTAGTGTTAGGTTTAATTGTAACTTAGGTTAGGATTTATTTTACCGGTAATTTTGTAATTATTTTAACTAGGTAGCTATTAAATAGTTCTTAACTATTTAATAGCTATTGTACCTGGTTAAAATAAATACAAAGTTGCCTGTAAAATAAATATTAATCCTAAAATAGCTACAATATAATTATAATTTATATTATAGCTATATTAGGGTTTATTTTACAGGTAAGTATTTAGATTTAAATAGGAATAATTTATTTAATAAGAGTTAATTTATTTCGTTAGATTTAAATTATATTTAACTTAGGGGGGTGTTAGTGTTAGGGTTAGACTTAGCTTTAGGGGTTAAAAAATTTATTAGAGTAGCGGTGAGCTCCGATCGGCAGATTAGGGGTTAATACTTGAAGTTAGGTGTCGGCGATGTTAGGGAGGGCAGATTAGGGGTTAATACTATTTATTATAGGGTTATTGAGGCGGGAGTGAGGCGGATTAGGGGTTAATAAGTGTAGGCAGGTGGAGGCGACGTTGTGGGGGGCAGATTAGGGGTTAATAAATATAATAAAGGGGTCGGCGGTGATAGGGGCAGCAGATTAGGGGATACACAGGGATAATGTAGGTAGCGGCGGTTTACGGAGCGGCAGATTATGGGTTAAAAAAATATGCAGGTATCAGCGATAGCGGGGGCGGCAGATTAGGGGTTAATAAGTGTAAGGTTAGGGGTGTTTAGACTCGGGGTACATGTTAGAGTGTTAGGTGCAGACGTAGGAAGTGTTTCCCCATAGGAAATAATGGGGCTGCGTTAAGAGCTGAACGCGGCTTTTTTGCAGGTGTTAGGTTTTTTTCAGCTCAAACAGCACCATTGTTTCCTATGGGGGAATCGTGCACGAGCACGTTTTTGAAGCTGGCCGCGTCCATAAGCACCGCTGGTATCTAGAGTTGCAGTGGCGTTAAATTATGCTCTACGCTCCCTTTTTGGAGCCTAACGCACTGAAAACCCTGCCATTATGTGAACTCTAAATACCAGCGGTATTTAAAAGGTGCAGGGAAAAAAAAGCATGCGTTAGCTACGCGGGTCGTTACCGACAAAACTCTAAATCTAGGCGTAAGTTTGGACCGTTTTTACTGTGGAATTTTAAAAATATTGGGCCCCAAACGTCCCTTGAATTTCATAAATCGGCCCTTTTCAGCAAATTCACTTAGGAATAAAAAAGAAATCTCCCATTGTTCCACTAAAATTTGTGAGCTAGCTGCTCCTAAGTGTGAGCTAGCTGCTAGCTCCTAAGTGAATTTGCTGAAAAGGGCCGATTTATGAAATTCAAGGCACATTTGGGGCCCTATATTTTTAAAATTCCAAAGTAAAAAGTCTCCAAACTTATTGATACCTTAGAGGGGTGATTGTGTGAGCTAGCTGTGGTGAAATTTTTTTTTTTTTTTTTTTTTTTTTATTATTATTTTTTTATTGGAGGTAAAATAATTAACAGAAATTCAGATTCAGAGATACAATACATACCAGACATATAACGTTTAACACAACAAAATCTTATCCAATCAGACATAACTGAAAAAAATACAGTTCTAAACAACTTAAACTTTCTGTATCAGATAGAACATTGCAATTCCTCTCTATCCGGATGTCTTATCCGTTACCTCCAATCTTTTTCTCTTTTATACTAATTCCTATTCAGTTTTGAGTTTACAACATAAACAATAATCAACAATTCTCAGGAGAAGATTAAGTTTCAGTTTAGCCGTTATCCATCCGACCTCTGCAGGAGGAGGAGGATGGGAAGGGCGGCATAGAGGGAGAGATAGAGAGAAAAACAGAGGGAAAGAAGGGAAAAGAAAAGAAAGAGAGAAGAGAAAAAAAAAAAAAAAAAAAAAAAAAGGGGGGGAGAGCCTTCCTTACCAACATCCTAATAAAACTGTTTCTGTATTTCTAAGGGGGTATATTAAGATATCTATTTCTTTCTGAGGGAAGATTTTGATGAATCTAGACCATTTCTGAAAAAAGAGAGTTATATCTCTTTCGGAAGCCAGAGTTATGTCCATCTGCTCGATAAGACATTGCTTTTTCATGTAATTTTTGACTTCTGATATACTCGGGATTGAGATGCTTCGCCATTTATTGAAAATTAAATTCCTTGCAGCCAGAATTGTCATATTTATTATTTTTTTAGAGTTATGAGTGGACGGGGTTTCAACAAAAAAAATTACTTCTGCCAGGGAGAGAGAGAAGGGCGAGATTTTCAGCACCCTAGTAAGCCAAAATTCTAATTTTCTCCAAAACTGCATTAATCGAGGACAGGTCCAAATCATATGAACTAAGTCCGCCGCTGGAAGGGAACATTTTGGACACAAATTGAAATTAAAGTTGTGCCATTTAAATCCCTTAAGCGGGGTATAATAGGTTCTATATAAAAGCTTAACATGTGATTCCCTCCAGCTAGCAGACAAAGTAGTTTGTGTTATTGTGACTATAGATTCTTCAACCTGGTTGGGGTCTATGTCTAGATCTTGCGATAAAGAATTCCATTTTTGCGTTATATACTCCAGATTAGATTCACCTTTCTGGCTGACCAATAAATTGTACCAAGTTGAGATGGAGAATATATTATTTTTAACCAGAATAGGCCAGTTATCTAATTTCCCCCAAGACCAGGACCAGCCATATTTACTAATAAGCGAGAAGAGATAATGCCTAGCCTGTAGGTACGCAAAGAAGTCTTTGTTGCTTAGTTCGAATTCCTGTTTTAAGGTCTCAAAAGTTTTAATTAGACCGGCCTCCTGATTTATAAATTGTGTGAGATAAGTCAGTCCGAGGTTATTCCATCTCTGAAAGACCTGCGATTGGGTGCCTCTTTGAAATTCCGGGTTACCGCATAGTCCTTGAAATCTCGGAATAGATAGGTCTATATTTAATTTATGTCCTAATTTTCTCCAAGCTTGTAAAACTGTGTATATAGAACTAAGGCGTTTCACTTCCTTAGGAATCAGGTGTAGTGGGCAGTGGATTAACGCTGTAGGTTTATAAGGATATAATATGCTCATTTCAAGGGTGTTATTCGTGAAATAATTCTTATTTAATAGCCAATCTATCACAGTTCGAGCTAAGAAGACCAAGCTGTAGCTACTAAGGTCTGGCAAAGCCATACCACCGTATCTCCTGGGCAGATGCAATCTAGGGATCGAAATTCGGGGCCTTTTGCATCTCCACAGAAAGTACCGAAGGGCCCTACACAGGCTCTTCCAATCTTTAGTTTTCAAGATTACTGGTACATTTTGTAGAGGGAAGAGGATCTTGGGAAGGAGGACCATCTTGAAAAGGGCAATTCGGCCCGTCAATGAGAGGGGGAAATTTTGCCAATTTTTCATATATTCCTTTGCCTTAAGTAGAGCTGGAGAGATATTAAGATCATACCACTCTCGTGGGTTGGGAGAGACATTAATGCCTAAATATCTGAAGTGGGATCTAACCTCATTAAAAGGTAGGTCAGTCATAGATGTCTCACTTTTCCTAATCCACATTAATTCTGATTTGGTCAGATTAATTTTATAACCCGTGAAGGCTCCAAAGGAGTTTGTAATCGAGAGTAATTTGGGGATATTGGATCTGGTGTTTGAGACGTAGACCAGTACATCATCGGCATACAAAGCAATTTTTTGTTCCATTGAGCCTATCCTAATACCTTGAAGATCTTTTCTTATTTTAAGAGCAAGAGGCTCAATGGCTAGATCAAAGAGCAAAGGAGATAAGGGGCAGCCTTGTCTGGTGCCCCTTTGGAGTTTAATTGGACCAGATTCTAGCTGATTAATAGAAAGCTTGGTTGAAGAATTTTCACAGAGATTTTTAATAAAATATACAAAGTTATCCTTAAAACCGAAAGATAGTAAGGAAGACAAAATATGCCGATGATGTACCGAGTCAAACGCCTTCTCTGCGTCTAAGGCTATTACCGCCAGATCCACTTGATCTTGAGACGGTGTTTCCACCGAGTTATTAAAATAGTCAAGGATCAGAAAGAGTTCTCTAATTTTAGCTGTTAAGTTGCGTTTGTTTAAAAACCCCGCCTGGTCCTCGTTAATGAGAGGCCCAATCTCACTCTGAAGTCTTTTAGCTAAGATCGAAGTCAGTAGCTTGTAGTCAGAGTTTAGTAATGCTATAGGCCGATAAGCCTCCTTTTTTAGAGGATTTTTACCTTGTTTTAAGATCAGTGAGGTCGTAGAGGCAGAGAAGGATATAGGAATAGGATTCTTTTCTATGTAGAAGTAATTAAAGAGCGTTTTTAAGTGTGGGGTAACAGTCGATGCCAGTAACTTATAGAACTCATTGGGCAATGAGTCCGGCCCAGGGGCTTTGTCTGGTCGAAGTTCCTTAATGGCTTGAAGGATCTCTTGATCCGATATGGGAATGTTAATTTTGTTTACTGCCTCTTCCGTAAGAACTGGGTGGTCCAGGCCTTCCCAGAAACCTCTTGAAGCTACCATATCAGATTCCCTAAAGGAATAAATTCCTTTATAGTAATCCGAGAAAGTTTCTAATATTTCTTTCGAATCTGTAATCAGAGAGTCAGATTCGAGCAATGAGTCAATTGAAGAGTTCCCTTGTACATTCTTATATAGACTAGCCAGGAATTTACCGGCCTTGTCTCCATGGCGATAGAACTTTGCTTTGGATCTTAAGTCGGCTTGGACCGTATTGTGGATCAGTAAAGTATCTCTCTCTCTCTTGGCATTAGAATATTGTCTCCAATTTAGAGGGGTGGGATAAGATAAATATTTGTTATAGGAATTGGTCAAGGCTTTGAATGTTTGAATTTGTCTAAGATTGGTTTTCTTTTTTAATTTGACCATATATGCAATAATCTCACCCCTCATTACGGCTTTACCCGCTTCCCATAAAGAAATTGGATTATTTACTGAGCCCATATTTAAAGAGAAAAATTCATTCATTTTATTCATTAGCCAGTTTTTAAACTTTAAATCGCATGATAAAAATTTAGGGAAAAAAAAACGCCGTGAGGGGTGCATTTTACCACAGATAGGGATCACCAATAGGATTGGGGCATGGTCTGAAATGGTTATTTGTGCAATTATAGTAGTAGAGCCTATCTTTATAACTTTATCACTAACTAGAAATAAATCTATTCTTGAGAGAGAGTTGGTGTTTCTGGCCATGCATGTATATTCTCTTTGATCTGGATGTTGTAGTCTCCATAAATCTTTGAGAGCCAAATTACTCTCTAAGGTTCTAAACATTCTGGCTTCTAGCTTATCTCTCTTAGATTGCGAAGAAGTATATTTTTTCCCCCTATGCCTATCAATGGGTGTTCGAGGTGCCATATTGAAATCCCCTGCTAGAATGACATTCCCTTCACCCATTTGTAAAATATTGATTTGGACCGAGTCCCAAAATTTAGAGTCAAAGTTGTTGGGGGCATAGATATTACAAAGTATATAGACAGAGTTTGCCAATTTGATCTTTAAAATTAAAATTCTACTATTTGGGTCAGAGTATTTCGCTAGTATTTCATAGGATAGTCTCTTCCCCAATAAAATAGCCACTCCCCGCTTCCTACCGATGCTAGGTACATAGAATACCTCTTTCACCCACGAGGTTTTTAGTTTAGTCGATTCATCTGCATTAAGATGGGTCTCTTGTATAAAAGATATATCAGTATTATATTTCCTCAGCTGCGAAATTATGGCCTTGCGTTTTATTGGAGAGGAGATACCCCCAACATTCCAGGACGTTAAAGTAAATTTACCTTTTTTAGACATCGCTTAAAAGAGAAGAAAAAAAAAAAAAAAAAGAAAAAGGGGGAGGTTTCCCTCCTCTCTCCCATATCTCCCCCTCCCCTTCAAAGGAAAAAATAAATGTAATGCCTCCCCATCCTCGTCCTCGAGAAAGTAATTCTCCTTAAGAATTAATAGAAAGAAAGAAAAAAAAACAGAAGCAGTCATTTTTGTTTATCAGAAATGTAAGTTAGTGTACTCTTTAGATTACTAGTAAACCTGTTAACCTAATTAACAACTTTTTCCCTAAAAAACGTCTCTGCCTCCTCGGCAGTCTCATAGAAATATATATGGCCCTGAAATTCTATTTTAAGTTTGGCCGGGTATAGTACAGTGGCAGAGATGCCTTCTTTAATTAGTCTGCCACATATTGGGGTGAGTTCTCTTCTTTTCAGAGAGGTAGCATATGCAAAGTCTTGAAAGATTAATATTTTAGTCCCGTCCGGGAGCGCAGGCAAGTTCTTACGTGATAATTGCATGATTCTGAGCTTATCTTGATAGCTCAAATATCGTACAATTATGGGTCTGGGCCTAGCTTTGTTTCCATCTACATCCCTTATTCTCCCTAGTCTATGAGCTCTCTCTATTACCAGAGGTAGTAACTCTTGTGGAAAGTTTAGTAGCTTAGGGAGAGATTCAGCTGCGAATTTCTGAAGATCTGAATAATCTGAAGTTTCAGGAACCCCTATTATCCTGACATTATTCCTTCTTGATCGATTTTCTAGATCTTCGATCTTGTTCTGTAGTTCCCTGATAGAACTAGTATTGGCCTGTATTTTAGTGCTTTGAACTGATGTGAGATCTTCGAGGTCAGAGACTCTTTGCTCCGCTTCTTCGATTCTCATCGTAAATTGCTTAACCTCATTAGCGAGCAAGTTAAGGTCTTGTTTTATTTCTATCCGAAGTGATTCAAATTTTGGGTTTTTTCAGTATAGTTTTAACTGTTCATGTTTCAGAGCCATTGACTGAGTCAATATATCAGAACACAACGCCAGCACTCCAATATCAATAATTTAAGCAGAAAAAAGTTTGAAGAAATATAAACAGCTGAGGTTCAAGCACTTCTTAGTGGTCAGATATGAAAATAGACCAGTACAGCTTTAAAACACTGACTGAAACCGTGACTATAGATAGCTCAGTGATCAATTGTTTTAAGTGTTAAGCGATAGGAGTGAAAGAGAGACTACAGTGTTGCTCTCAGCTAGAGTGAAGGATTTTCAATACACTGTGTTTTATAACTTAATGTAGAGGTAAAACAATTTAAAGAGCAAAAATAATTAAACACGTTGTGTTAGAATAGCTTAATAAGCAGTAACTTTAGCATAACATAGTTATATCCAATAACGTAATTGTGTCCGCCCTCGGAGAACTTGTTTGAGTATGATTAGCAAAGTCTTATGTGCAGCGATAATATTCCCAGTATCATAATACTCAAAATACTGATTGTAGTAATATTAGCAAAGTCTTTAATCTAAGTAAAAGGACACAGCAAGAGTTCCTGGTGTTGAGTAAGAAGGCAAACAGATTGTATACAGCAGTGTTTGGCGTGCTGAACAGGAGAGCTTGGAAGAGCTTAGTGAACACAGTCTTTAAGCACCAGCGTGTCAACAAGTATTAATATATGCATGCTTAGGCTTACCCCGTAGAGGATCTGCAAGTAGGAGCAGGGGGCTGTGTATCGTCAGCAAGTTTGTATGAAGGGCTGCAGCCGGTATACTCAGAGCAACAGGCAAATAGAGCAGTTTCGGTTGTAAGCCAATACCGGAGCTTCTCAGTCGAAAACGGATCCTGCCAAGGGAGAGATCTTTGCGGAGTGTGCCGGTGAGGACACAGGAGCCGTAACTGAACAGCGTAGAGGATGTTAGAGGATCCGGATATCCAGAGACTGCAGGGGCTGGAAAGGTCGTTCCTCTCTCTCTTACTGCCCATCAGCCTTGGCACCGCCGGGAGCTTCTTGCAGAGGTCGCCGTTCGTCTTCAGAGAGGGCGCGAGCCCTCCGGTCACCAACTCCCCGACCCGCCGTCTCAGTCCAGCCCTCAATCCGTGTCTCCAGATGACTCCACCGCTCCCCACAGGGCCAGGGCGCGGAGGACGGGGAAGAGGCAGAGGGCGGTCAAGCCCCAAGAGACAGACAGAGCCTGTAGCGTATCCCTCCGCGGTTTCGCCGGGTCTAGATCAATGCCCGCCCCCTCTCTCGCAGCACCGGTGGGAGAGGGGGAAAAAAGTCAGTCGCGGACAGGACCAAAGAGGTAGACAGGCCCGATGCTCCCCTCCCTCCGCGCAACTCCGGTGGGGAGAAAAGGGGGGGGAGAGGAGGACCCCAAGCAGTCTCCAGCGACCTCTCAGGGCTAGACCCCCGTAGTGGGGAAGGTAAGTCCGATCTGGTTCTAGCAGTCCAAAAACTCCAATCTGAGGACGGGGGGGAGGAAGGTGAGGAGTTGTTACAAGTCCCCTAGAATAAGAAGAGTAAAAGGCTAGCGCCTATCCCGGCTTGTAGTGTTTTCAGGTAGGCGTAGTTATAGAAATAAATCAGCCCAGGTCGGGGAAGTGTATATGATGCTCACCTCCTCTCACGCAGCACCGGTGGGAGAGGAGGGAGAGGCAGGTGTAGGATTTCTAAAAAAACTGTTCCAGGATAATGTTTGTGGTAGCAGAACACTTATGCAAGGTCCTTCCAAGCTGAAGGTGTATCAGTACAGTGGGTTGTCGTTCCACTGCCAAGGCTCCGGTAGCGATGTAAAAAGCTGTCCAGTTAGCTAGCCCAGAATCCAGGCTCGGCGCGAGAGAGCTCCGCCAGCAGCAGTAGGACTGGAGTGCCAAACGCTCAGCACCTGCGTTAAGCTCCTCCTCCGGAAACCCTGATCCGCTGTGGTGAAATTTTAGTGGAACAATGGGAGATTTCTTTTTTATCCCGAAGTGAAATTTTTGGAAAGTGACTATTTTTGCAATTTGAGGGACATTTGGGGCCCAATATTTTTAAAATTCCACAGTAAAAATAGTCCAAACTTAGTGATACCATAGAGGGATCATTGTGTGAGCTAGCTGTGGTGAAATTTTAGTGGAACAATGGGAGATTTCTTTTTTATTCCTAAGTGAATTTGCTGAAAAGGGCCGGTTTATGAAATTCAAGGCACATTTGGGGCCCTATATTTTTAAAATTCCACAGTAAAAACTCTCCAAAATGTGTGATATCGTAGAGGGGTCATTGTGTGAGCTAGCTGTTGTGAAATTTTAGTGGAACAATGGGAGATTTCTTTTTTATTCCTAAGTGAATTTGCTGAAAAGGGCCGATTTATGAAATTCAAGGGACATTTGGGCCCAATATTTTTAAAATTCCACAGTAAAAATGGTCCAAACTCAGTGTTACCGTAGAGGGGTCATTGTGTGAGCTAGTTGTGGTGAAAGTTTAGTGGAACAATGGGAGATTTCATTTTTATTCCTAAGTGAATTTGCTGAAAAGGGCCGATTTATGAAATTCAAGGGACATTTGGGGCCCAATATTTTAAAAATTCCACAGTAAAAATGGTCCAAACTTAGTGATACTGTAGAGGGGTCATTGTGTGAGCTAGCTGTGGTGAATTTTTAGTGGAACAATGGGAGATTTCTTTTTTATTCCTAAGTGAATTTGCTGAAAAGGGCCTATTTATGCAATTCGAGGGACATATGTGTCCCAATATTTTTAAAATTCCACAGTAAAAAGTCTCCAAACTTTGTGATATCGTAGAGGGGTCATTGTGTGAGCTAGCTGTGGTGAAATTTTAGTGGAACAATGGGAGATTTCTTTTTTATTCCTAAGTGAATTTGCTGAAAAGGGCCGATTTATGAAATTCAAGGGACATTTGGGGCCCAATATTTTTAAAATTCCACAGTAAAAATGGTCCAAACTTAGTGATACCGTAGAGGGGTCATTGTGTGAGCTAGCTGTGGTGAAATTTTAGTGGAACAATGGGAGATTTCTTTTTTATCCCAAAGTGAAATTTTTGGAAAGTGACTATTTTTGCAATTTGAGGGACATTTGGGGCCCAATATTTTTAAAATTCCACTGTAAAAAGTCTCCAAACTTTGTGATATCATAGAGGGGTCATTGTGTGAGCTAGCTGTTGTGAAATTTTAGTGGAACAATGGGAGATTTCATTTTTATTCCTAAGTGAATTTGCTGAAAATGGCCAATTTATGAAATTCAAGGGACATTTGGGGCCCAATTTTTTTAAAATTCCACAGTAAAAATGGTCCAAACTTAGTGATACCTTAGAGGGGTCATTGTGTGAGCTAGCTGTGGTGAAATTTTAGTGGAACAATGGGAGATTTCTTTTTTATCCCAAAGTGAATTTGCTGAAAAGGGCCTATTTATGCAATTCGAGGGACATATGTGTCCCAATATTTTTAAAATTCCACAGTAAAAAGTCTCCAAACTTTGTGATATCGTAGAGGGGTCATTGGGACATTTGGGGCCCAATTTTTTTAAAATTCCACAGTAAAAATGGTCCAAACTTAGTGATACCTTAGAGGGGTCATTGTGTGAGCTAGCTGTGGTGAAATTTTAGTGGAACAATGGGAGATTTCATTTTTATTCCTAAGTGAATTTGCTGAAAATGGCCAATTTATGAAATTCAAGGGACATTTGGGGCCCAATATTTTAAAAATTCCATAGTAAAAATGGTCCAAACTTAGTGATATTGTAGAGGGATCATTGTGTGAGCTAGCTGTAGTGAAATTTTAGTGGAACAATGGGAGATTTCTTTTTTATTCCTAAGTGAATTTGCTGAAAAGGGCCGATTTATGAAATTCAAGGCACATTTGGGGCCCTATATTTTTAAAATTCCACAGTAAAAACTCTCCAAAATGCGTGATATCGTAGAGGGGTCATTGTGTGAGCTAGCTGTGGTGAAATTTTAGTGGAACAATGGGAGATTTCATTTTTATTCCTAAGTGAATTTGCTGAAAATGGCCAATTTATGAAATTCAAGGGACATTTGGGGCCCAATATTTTAAAAATTCCACAGTAAAAATGGTCCAAACTTAGTGATACTGTAGAGGGATCATTGTGTGAGCTAGCTGTGGTGAATTTTTAGTGGAACAATGGGAGATTTCTTTTTTATTCCTAAGTGAATTTGCTGAAAAGGGCCTATTTATGCAATTCGAGGGACATATGTGTCCCAATATTTTTAAAATTCCACAGTAAAAAGTCTCCAAACTTTGTGATATCGTAGAGGGGTCATTGTGTGAGCTAGCTGTGGTGAAATTTTAGTGGAACAATGGGAGATTTCTTTTTTATCCCAAAGTGAAATTTTTGGAAAGTGAATATTTTTGCAATTTGAGGGACATTTGGGGCCCAATATTTTTAAAATTCCACTGTAAAAAGTCTCCAAACTTTGTGATATCATAGAGGGGTCATTGTGTGAGCTAGCTGTTGTGAAATTTTAGTGGAACAATGGGAGATTTAATTTTTATTCCTAAGTGAATTTGCTGAAAAGGGCCGATTTATGAAATTTAAGGAACATTTGGGGCCCAATATTTTTAAAATTCCACAGTAAAAATGGTCCAAACTTAGTGATACTGTAGAGGGGTCATTGTGTGAGCTAGCTGTTGTGAAATTTTAGTGGAACAATGGGAGATTTCTTTTTTATTCCTAAGTGAATTTGCTGAAAAGGACCTATTTATGCCATTCGAGGGACATATGGGTCCCAATATTTTTAAAATTCCACAGTAAAAAGTCTCCAAACTTTGTGATATCGTAGAGGGGTCATTGTGTGAGCTAGCTGTGGTGAAATTTTAGTGGAACAATGGGAGATTTCTTTTTTATCCCTAAGTGAATTTGCTGAAAAGGGCCTATTTATGCAATTCGAGGGACATATGGGTCCCAATATTTTTAAAATTCCACAGTAAAAAGTCTCCAAACTTTGTGATATCATAGAGGGGTCATTGTGTGAGCTAGCTGTGGTGAAATTTTAGTGGAACAATGGGAGATTTCTTTTTTATTCCTAAGTGAATTTGCTGAAAAGGGCCGACTTATGAAATTCAAGGGACATTTGGGGCCCAATATTTTTAAAATTCCACAGTAAAAATGGTCCAAACTTAGTGATACCGTAGAGGGGTCATTGTGTGAGCTAGCTGTGGTGAAATTTTAGTGGAACAATGGGAGATTTATTTTTTATCCCAAAGTGAAATTTTTGGAAAGTGACTATTTTTGAAATTTGAGGGACATTTGGGGCCCAATATTTTTAAAATTCCACAGTAAAAATAGTCCAAACTTAGTGATACCGTAGAGGGGTCATTGTGTGAGCTAGCTGTGCTGAAATTTTAGTGGAACAATGGGAGATTTCTTTTTTATTCCTAAGTTAATTTGCTGAAAAGGGCCTATTTATGCAATTCGAGGGACATATGGGGCCCAATATTTTTAAAATTCCACAGTAAAAAGTCTCCAAACTTTGTGAAATCGTAGAGGGTCATTGTGTGAGCTAGCTGTGGTGAAATTTTAGTGGAACAATGGGAGATTTCTTTTTTATTCTTAAGTGAATTTGCTGAAAAGGGCCGATTTATGAAATTCAAGGGACATTTGGGGCCCAATATTTTTAAAATTCCACAGTAAAAATGGTCCAAACTTTGTGATACCGTAGAGGGGACATTGTGTGAGCTAGCTGTGGTGACATTTTAGTGGAACAATGGGAGATTTCTTTTTTATCCCTAAATGAATTTGCTGAAAAGGGCCTATTTATGCAATTCGAGGGACATATGGGTCCCAATATTTTTAAAATTCCACAGTAAAAAGTCTCGAAACTTTGTGATATCATAGAGGGCTCATTGTGTGAGCTAGCTGTGGTGAAATTTTAGTGGAACAATGGGAGATTTCATTTTTTTTCTTAAGTGAATTTGCTGAAAAGGGCCGATTTATGAAATTCAAGGGACATTTGGGGCCCAATATTTTTAAAATTCCACAGTAAAAATGGTCCAAACTTAGTGATACTGTAGAGGGGTCATTGTGTGAACTAGCTGTGGTGAAATTTTAGTGGAACAATGGGAGATTTCTTTTTTATTCCTAAGTGAATTTGCTGAAAAGGGCCTATTTATGCAATTCGAGGGACATATGGGTCCCAATATTTTTAAAATTCCACGGTAAAAAGTCTCCAAACTTTGTGATATCGTAGAGGGGTCATTGTGTGAGCTAGCTGTGGTGAAATTTTAGTTGAACAATGTGAGATTTCTTTTTTATTCCTAAGTGAATTTGCTGAAAAGGGCCTATTTATGCAATTTGAGGGACATATGGGTCCCAATATTTTTAAAATTCCACTGTAAAAAGTCTCCAAACTTTGTGATATCGTAGAGGGGTCATTGTGTGAGCTAGCTGTGGTGAAATTTTTGTGGAACAATGGGAGATTTCTTTTTTATTCCTAAGTGAATTTGCTGAAAAGGGCCGATTTATGAAATTCAAGGGACATTTGGGGCCCAATATTTTTAAAATTCCACAGTAAAAATGGTCCAAACTTAGTGATACCGTAGAGGGGTCATTGTGTGAGCTAGCTGTGGTGAAATTTTAGTGGAACAATGGGAGATTTCTTTTTTATCCCAAAGTGAAATTTTTGGAAAGTGACTATTTTTGCAATTTGAGGGACATTTGGGGCCCAATATTTTTAAAATTCCACAGTAAAAAATAGTCCAGACTTAGTGATACCATAGAGGGGTCATTGTGTGAGCTAGCTGTGGTGAAATTTTAGTGGAACAATGGGAGATTTCTTTTTTATTCCTAAGTGAATTTGCTGAAAAGGGCCGATTTATGAAATTCAAGGCACATTTGGGGCCCTATATTTTTAAAATTCCACAGTAAAAACTCTCCAAAATGTGTGATATCGTAGAGGGGTCATTGTGTGAGCTAGCTGTGGTGAAACTTTAGTGGAACAATGGGAGATTTCTTTTTTATTCCTAAGTGAATTTGCTGAAAAGGGCCGATTTATGAAATTCAAGGCACATTTGGGGCCGTATATTTTTAAAATTCCACAGTAAAAACTCTCCAAAATGTGTGATACCGTAGAGGGGTCATTGTGTGAGCTAGCTGTGGTGAAACTTTAGTGGAACAATGGGAGATTTCTTTTTTATTCCTAAGTGAATTTGCTGAAAAGGGCCGATTTATGAAATTCAAGGGACATTTGGGGCCCAATATTTTTAAAATTCCACAGTAAAAATGGTCCAAACTTAGTGATACCGTAGAGGGGTCATTGTGTGAGCTAGCTGTGGTGAAATTTTAGTGGAACAATGGGAGATTTATTTTTTATCCCAAAGTGAAATTTTTGGAAAGTGACTATTTTTGCAATTTGAGGGACATTTGGGGCCCAATATTTTTAAAATTCCACAGTAAAAATAGTCCAAACTTAGTGATACCGTAGAGGGGTCATTGTGTGAGCTAGCTGTGGTGAAATTTTAGTGGAACAATGGGAGATTTCTTTTTTATCCCAAAGTGAAATTTTTGGAAAGTGACTATTTTTGCAATTTGAGGGACATTTGGGGCCCAATATTTTTAAAATTCCACAGTAAAAATAGTCCAAACTTAGTGATACCGTAGAGGGGTCATTGTGTGAGCTAGCTGTGGTGAAATTTTAGTGGAACAGTGGGAGATTTATTTTTTATTCCTAAGTTAATTTGCTGAAAAGGGCCTATTTATGCAATTCGAGGGACATATGGGGCCCAATATTTTTAAAATTCCACAGTAAAAAGTCTCCAAACTTTGTGATATCGTAGAGGGTCATTGTGTGAGCTAGCTGTGGTGAAATTTTAGTGGAACAATGGGAGATTTCTTTTTTATTCCTAAGTGAATTTGCTGAAAAGGGCCGATTTATGAAATTCAAGGGACATTTGGGGCCCAATATTTTTAAAATTCCACAGTAAAAATGGTCCAAACTTAGTGATACCGTAGAGGGGTCATTGTGTGAGCTAGCTGTGGTGAAATTTTAGTGGAACAATGGGAGATTTATTTTTTATCCCAAAGTGAAATGTTTGGAAAGTGACTATTTTTGCAATTTGAGGGACATTTGGGGCCCAATATTTTTAAAATTCCACAGTAAAAATAGTCCAAACTTAGTGATACCGTAGAGGGTTCATTGTGTGAGCTAGCTGTGGTGAAAATTTAGTGGAACAATGGGAGATTTCTTTTTTATTCCTAAGTGACTGAAAAGGGCCAATTTATGCAATTCGAGCGACATTTGGGGCCCAATATTTTTAAAATTCCACAGTAAAAACTCTCCAAAATTTATGATATCGTAGAGGGGTCATTGTGTGAGCTAGCTATTGTGAAAATGTAGTGGCACAATGGGAGATTTTGCTTTTATCCCTAAGTGAAATTGCTTGAAAGTGATGATTTTTGCAATTTTAGGGAAGTTTGGGGCCCTATATTTTTAAAATTCCACACTAAAAAGTTTCCATACTTTGTGATATCTTAGTAGGGTCATTGTTTGAACTAGCTGTGGTGAAAATGTAGTGGCACAATGGGGAATTTTGTTTTTAACGCTTAGAGAAATGCTGGAATATGACTTTTTTTTACATTTGAGTGACATTTATAACAAAAATGCTTGTGGTATTCATTAAAACATTTCTTATTAGCATATATGTATGGTACAGCCTTTAATAGTCTTAAGAAAGTACTAACAAATAAGTGTCTGATAGCTTGACTACTGTTTTAAACCTGTCTGATAGCTCCAAAACAGTGTCTGATAGCTTGACTTGGATTTTTAAACTGTCTGATAGCTTGACTCCAGTCCGTATTTGGAGTTTCACATTTAACAGCTCTGATCGTTAATCTTGTTCCCTGGACGTGAGAGAATAATGCAAATGAAGCCTCGGCATTTGTTTTAATTTATTTATTATCTTGTAGGAGAAATGCTGTTATCACTAAGACAAGTACAACTGAACTTATTAGCAAAATTATGGGTGTGGGTAAAAGCCGGATCCATGCCTAATTTAGACAAATACACACAAATTTAAGTGTTTTCCACACAAACACATCCAGACACTTCTGGATCCAACAACATTTTATTGCAAAACATTTGGGTCATTTCAGAACCAGCACTTTTTTACAGAAAAACAGCCGGATCCTGCCAGATACATTCCTAATTTAGACAAATACACACAAATGTAAGTGTTTTCCACACAAACACATCCAGACACTTCTGTATCAAACAACATTTTACTGAAAAACATTTGGGTCATATTTCAGAACCGGCACTTTTTTACAGAAAAACAGCCGGATCCTGCCAGATCCATTCCTAATTTAGACAAATACACACACATTTAAGTGTTTTCCACACAAACACATCCAGACACTTCTGTAGCAAACAACATTTTACTGCAAAACATTTAGCTGTTTCTCTGTAAAAAAAAAGTGCTGGTTCTGAAAGGACCCAAATGTTTTGCAGTACAATGTTGTTGGATCCAGAAGTGTCTGGATGTGTTTGTGTGGAAAACAATTAAATTTGTGTGTATTTGTCTAAATTAGGTATGGATCCGATAGGATCCGGCTTTTTTTCTGTAAAAAAGTGCTGGTTCTAAAAGGACCCAAATGTTTTGCAGTAAAAAATTTTTGGATACAGAAGTGTCTGGATGTGTTTGTATGGAAAACAATTAAATTTGTGTGTATTTGTATAAATTAGGCATGGATCCGGTAGGATCCGGCTTTTTTTCTGTAATAAAGTGTTGGTTCTGAAAGGACCCAAATGTTTGCAGTAAAATGTTGTTGGATACAGAAGTGTCTGGATGTGTTTGTGTGGAAAACAAATAAATTTGTGTGTATCTGTCTAAATTGGGCATGGATCCGGCTGTTTTTCTGTAAATAAGTACTGGTTCTGAAAGGACCCAAATATTTTGCAGTAAAATGTTGTTGGATCCAGAAGTGTCTGGATGTGTTTGTATGGAAAACAATTAAATTTGTGTGTATTTGTATAAATTAGGCATGGATCCGGCTTTTACCCACACCCCAAAATTATATACAAAATTGTTGTCCTCATATGTATGTGAGAGTGGGATTAGAGAACATCTCTATGTAAAAAAGGAAGATATTTTACCTCAAAATGTCTTCAGTTTACCAGAGTAAGATCTCTTGTAACAGTTAAAGGGACCTATAACACCTTGTAAAAATCCTCTAAACTTAACTTATACTGATTAATAACAAACTAAGCATGAATCTCTATTCTTGAAGGGTCAGTTTACCCCAAACAGTTCAAGAAGAGTGTCTTCAATCAGACTGCTGATCTAGCACTTTGTAATAGGGTTGCCAGGTGTCCTCCCTAAAAATACTGGACACACACAGTATAAACGGGGGGCGTTGATGGTGGGATATATATTCACAGTGTGTGTGTGTGTATATATATATATATATATATATATACATATATAGTGTGTGTATGTATATATATATATATATATATATATATATATATATATATATATATATATATATATATATATATATATATATATATATATATACACACACATATATATGTATATGTAAGGAGAGTGGAACTTTTACACAGTCATTTACTGAGTCCTTTGGGGATTCTCTGGCTATTTACATAGACATTAATCGGATGGGGCATATATATGTGAACTGATTTATATTCCGGTTTTGGAAATCAGGTGTTAAACCCTTTATTCCTTATATATATATATATATATATATATATATATATATATATATATATATATATATATATAAAAAAAACATTATTTTATGCCAGAAATAAGTTAAGTGAATTATAAAGAAAATGATTAATAAGCAATAAAAAAAATGTATTTAATGTTTTAAGGCTGATTAGGAAATTAACATTTTTATTCTACATTTAAAACTAACACACTGTTTAAGCCCCTGAACTGCCAGAGAGGGCTGCACATCTCCTTTACTCGGCCATCTAGCAGACCCGGCATCAAACAGTTTGTGTTACTAGGCTAAATAAATGTGACACCAGCTTACATCTCAGCAGGACAGGTAGGGAAGAGAGCAGTTATATCCTTTCTAGTCGGACTCCGGGAGAAAGTGCACACGCTTCACTGACTCTGTTCTTCTCTGTGAAGACCCCGCCCCCAGCATCAACCGGGAACCTGTCAAACATCAGAGGTTTCTAACAGGGGAGGGGGCACTGTCTGCTGCTTAACCCAGCGAGTGAAGTGTTATAAAGCGTGGGGATTGTATTCCCCACATGCCTTGCTTAACATTAAAGGAACATAAAATAATGCAGGGTCAGGACCATTTCAAAGCAGTTCTCTGGTTGTGTTCGTTTTTTTTCTTCAATTTTTACCGGACAGCTGGTGGAAAAAACGGACTGTCCGGTCAGATACCGGACACCTGGCAACCCTACTTGGTAAAGCTATATATGCCGCCATATTGCTACACGGGCACAGCAGTCACGTGATGCACATGGCATATACTTTTATTAATCAAGTTGGAGGATTATCCGAATGCTCGCTCACTGTGGAGCTGAGCGAGTGCTGCATTAGCTGTATATAGTATTATATTTATCCTATGTGCCTCATATAAAAAAAAATCATTCAGTTTGTGAAGGCATTCTAATAATAAAAGCACTTGTGATACAGAAGTATATCCCAGCGCCAACAATACCTTAATTGCCTAGGATGGTGATTCCTAGCTATCACCTAGAAAAAGATGAGTGAAAAGTATGCCTAGGCGCCAGACAAACGGAGGCTAAGGTAAAATTACAATGATATTTATTAAACAATATAAATAATGTTAATACAATATATCAAGTTGCATGGATCCACGCTTAAAATATAAAACTATATAAAATAGCATAAAACTGAATAATAAAACCTGCACAATAATAAAAACGATATGTTAACAAAAATTCCAAACATATCCAATATTCAAACCAGCAATGCAGTCAGTGAGTTTGAGTGCGTGCAAATGATAAAAGATGGAAAAAATGTTGAGAAGTCTAAGTGTGGACAATGATAACTCCAAACGTGTGCAAAATCCAAAAAGAGGCCTAAAAAATGATCCTAAAAATGTCTCCAAGGGTGTAGTAATGGTGTTGCTCCTGTGTAGTAATACGGTGTAAAAGTGTGAAGTCCAATGTTATTGGAAGTGTCCAATTGGGATAGTAGTAATAATTGCCCCTTGATGCTGTGATGCCAACCGGAGCAGGACACAAGTGAAGAAAAAAGGGAAAAAAACAAAAAAACTGTGATGTGCAAAAACCTGTGGAGAAAAAATAAAATACAATGTGTAGAATGTTCACAAATAAATCCTCCAACTGAAATAAGCCTTATTTCAGTTGGAGGATTTATTTGTGAACATTCTACACGTATTTTATTTTTTCTCCACAGGTTTTTGCACCACAGTTTTTTTCCCTTTTTTCTTCACTTGTGTCCTGCTCCGGTTGGCATCACAGCATCAAGGGGCAATTATTACTACTATCCCAATTGGACACTTCCAATAACATTGGACTTCACACTTTTACACCGTATTACTACACAGGAGGAACACCATTACTACACCCTTGGAGACATTTTTAGGATCATTTTTTAGGCCTCTTTTTGGATTTTGCACACGTTTGGAGTTATCATTGTCCACACTTAGACTTCTCACCATTTTTTCCATCTTTTATCATTTGCAGGCACTCAAACTCACTGACTGCATTGCTGGTTTGAATATTGGATATGTTTGGAATTTTTGAACTTTTGAGTTTTTGTTAACATATCGTTTTTATTATTGTGCAGGTTTTATCATTCAGTTTTATGCTATTTTATATAGTTTTATATTTTATGCGTGGATCCATGCAACTTGTTATATTGTATTAACATTATTTATATTGTTAAATAAATATCATTGTAATTTTACCTTAGCCTTCGTTTGTCTGGCGCCTAGGCATACTCTTTTCACTCAATAATAAAAGCACTCACTTTTTCTGCATTGTAAATACATCTGCACTATTGAGTGCTCAGCTCCAGGAATGCACACTGGAGGTGGTGAATTAAGTTTGTGCTAGATTTCTACGTTGATATGCGCTTTGCAGCATGCTGAAGCCCGGTTTTCCTCTCAGAGTGCAGTGAATGACAGAGGGATGTGAAGGGAGTATTGCCTATTGAATGCTATGGTCATCCTATCGGGGATCTATTTCATAGGTTCTCTGTTATCAGTCGTAGAGATTTCTTCTCCTACCTCCCTTTTCAGATCGACGATATACTCTTATATACCATTACCTCTGCTGATTCTCGTTTCAGTACTGGTTTGGCTATCTACTATATGTAGATGAGTGTCTTTTGGTAAGTATGTCTTATTTTATTTATGACACTCTCAGCTATGGTTTGGCACTTTATATGTAAAGTTCTAAATATATGTTTTATACTTATATTTGCCATGATTCAGGTTAATCAGTATATTTCCTTCTTACAGACTGTCAGTTTCATTTTTGGGAAATGCATAGGAATAAAAATTTTCTTACCTGAAAATTTTTCAAATTGACTTTTTCTTTCTAAATTGCGGGCTGTTAGGCTCGCAGGTGCAAAAAATGCTAGAATTTATTGCGTCATTTTTGGCGCGAAAATTACGTTTGTTGACGTTAATGACGTCATTTCCGGCATCATAGTTGATGCCGAGTGTTTTCACGTAGTTGCGTCATTTATGACGTTCATGTCTGTTGCAGACGTTTTTGGCGCCAAAAAATTTGTCAATTGTGGGCGTCATACTTGGCGCCAGTTTTTTTGACATTATTTAAGTTTCTGTTTGCTTCTGGTTTCCAGAGACTTATTCTGTTTGCATTTTTTCCCATTCCTGAAACTGTTATTTAAGGAATTTTGATCATTTTGCTTTATATGTTGTTTTTCTATTACATATTGCAAGATGTCACAATCTGACCCTGTATCAGAATCTACTTCTGGAAAGCTGCTACATGATGTGGTAACTGTTCCTCCGGCTGTAGTTTGTGTTAGTTATGATAAACTTTCAAAAGCAGACAATATTTCCATTAGTAGTAGTCCATTACCTGTTGTTGTTCCTTCAACATCTAATGTTCAGGATATTCCTGTTAATGTAAGAGAATTTGTTTCTAATTCTATTCAGAAGGCCCTGTCTGTTATACCACCTTCTAATAAACGTAAAAGGTCTTTTAAAACTTCTCATAAATCAGATGAATTTTTAAATGATCGCCAACATTCTGATTTATCTATCTCTGATGAGGATCTATCTGGTTCAGAAGATTCTGCCTCAGATATTGACACTGACAAATCTTCATATTTATTTAATGAATTTTATTTTATTCGTTCTTTACTAAAAGAGGTGTTGATTGCATTAGATATGGAGGAGTCTAGTCCTCTTGATATTAAAACTAGCAAACGTTTAAATTCGTTTTTTAAACCTCATGTAGTTATTCCAGTGGTTTTTCCAGTTCCTGATGCTATTTCAGATGTAATTTCTAGGGAATGGAATAGTTTGGGTACTTCATTTACTCCTTCTTAAATGGTTTAAAAGACTGTACCCTTTTCCGGCTGATAGATTGGAGTTTTGGTAAAAAATCCCCAAAGTTGATGGGGCTATCTCTACTCTTGCTAAACGTACTACTATTCCTACGGCAGATAGTACTTCTTTTAAAGATCCTTTAGATAGGAAGCTTGAATCTTATCTAAGGAAGACTTATTTATGTTCAGGTAATCTTCTTAGGCCTGCTATTTCTTTGGCTGATGTTGCTGCAGCTTCAACTTTTTGGTTGGAGGCTTTAGCGGAACAAGTACCAGATCATAATGTGTATAGCATTGTTAAGCTTCTTCAACATGCTAATAATTTCATTTGTGATGCCATTTTTTATATCATTAGAATTGATGTCAGGTATATGTCTTTAGCTATTTTAGCTAGAAGAGCTTTATGGCTTAAATCTTGGAATGCTGATATGACTTCTAAGTCAACATTGCTATCTCTTTCTAAGGTAATAAATTATTTGGTTCTCAGTTGGATTCTATAATTTCAACTGTCACTTGGGGGAAGGGAGCTTTTTTGCCTCAGGATAAAAAATCTAAGGGTAAATTTAGGGCTGCTAACCGTTTTCGTTCCTTTCGTCAAATTAAGGAACAGAAGACTGACCCTTCCCCTAAAGGAACGGCTTCCAATTGGAAGCCTTCTCCAGTCTGGAATAAATCCAAGCCTTTTAGAAAATCAAAACCAGCCCCAAGTCTGCATGAAGGTGCGGCCCTCATTCCAGCACAGCTGGTAGGGGGCAGATTACGATTTTTCAAAGATGTTTGGATCAATTCAAAATCATTGGATTCAGAACATTGTTTCTCAAGGGTACAGAATAGGTTTCAAGGTAAGACCGCCTGTGAGAAGGTTCTTTCTCTCACGCATTCCAGTGAACCCAGTAAAGGCTCAGGCCTTCCTGAAATGTGTTTCAGACCTGGAGTCATCTGGGGTAATAGTGCCAGTTCCATATCTGGAACGGGGTCTGGGGTTTTATTCAAATCTGTTCATTGTACCAAAGAAAGAGAATTCTTTCAGACCAGTTCTGGATCTAAAAATTTTGAATCGTTATGTAAGAATACAAACATTCAAAATGGTGACTATAAGGACTATTTTGCCTTTTGTTCTGCAAGGGCATTATATGTCCACAATAGACTTACAGGATGCTTATCTTCATATTCCAATTCATCCAGATCACTATCAGTTCCTGAGATTCTCTGTTCTAGACAAGCATTACCAATTTGTTGCTCCTCCTTTTGGCTTAGCAACAGCTCCAAGGATCTTCTCAAAGGTTCTCGGTGCCCTTCTCTCTGTAATCAGAGAGCGGGGTATTGCAGTGTTTCCTTATTTGGACGATATCTTGGTACTTGCTCAGTCTTTACATTCTGCAGAATCTCACACGCATCAACTTGTGTTGTTTCTTCAAAAACATGGTTGGAGGATCAATTTACCAAAAAGTTCCTTGATTCCTCAGACAAGGGTAACCTTTTTGGCATTCCAAATAGATTCAGTATCCATGACTTTGTCTCTAACAGACAAAAGACGTCTGAAATTGGTTTCAGCTTGTCGGAACCTTCAGTCTCAGTCATTCCCTTCAGTAGCTTTGTGCATGGAAGTTTTAGGTCTCATGACTGCAGCATCGGACGCGATCCCCTTTGTTCGTTTTCACATGAGACCTCTTCAGCTTTGTATGCTGAACCTTTGGTACAGGGATTATACAAAGATATCACAATTGATATCCTTAAATCCCAATACTCAACTATCTCTGACTTAGTGGTTAAATCACCACCGTTTAGTTCAAGGGGCCTCTTTTCTTCGTACAACCTGGACTGTAATTTCAACAGATGCGAGTCTCTCAGGTTGGGGAGCTGTCTGGGGATCTCTGACAGCGCATGGGGTTTGGAAATCTCAAGAGGCGAGATTACCAATCAATATTTTGGAACTCCGTGCGATTTTCAGAGCTCTTCAGTTCTGGCCTCTTCTGAAGAGAGAATCGTTTATTTCTTTTCAGACAGACAATGTCACAACCAGACTTTACATCCGGGAGAATGGTCTCTTCACCCAGATGTGTTTCTTCAGATTGTTCAGATATGGGGGCTTCCAGAAATAGATCTGATGGCTTCTCATCTAAACAGGAAACTTCCCAGGTATCTGTCCAGATCCAGGGATCCTCAGGCAGAAGCAGTGGATGCGTTGTCACTTCCTTGGAATTATCAACCTGCTTATATCTTTCCGCCTCTAGTTCTTCTGGAACGTTGATTTGTACTGCTGGTGGCTCCAGCATGGCCACACAGGTTTTGGTATGCGGATCTTGTTCGGATGTCCAGTCGCCAACCTTGGCCACTTCCGTTAAGGTCAGACCTATCTCAAGGTCCGTTTTTCCATCAGGATCTCAAATCATTAAATTTGAAGGTATGGAGATTGAACGCTTAGTGCTTAGTCATAGAGGTTTCTCTGACTCAGTGATCAATACTATGTTGCAGGCTCGTAAATCTGTGTCTAGGAAGATTTATTACCGAGTCTGGAAGACTTACATTTCATGGTGTTCCTCTCATAAGTTCTCTTGGCATTCTTTTAGAATTCCTAGAATTTTACAGTTTCTTCAGGATGGTTTGGATAAGGGTTTGTCTGCAAGTTCCTTGAAAGGACAAATCTCTGCTCTTTCTGGTCTGTTTCACGGGAAAATTGCTAATCTTCCTGACATTCGTTGTTTTGTTCAGGCTTTGAATCTTATCAAGCCTGTCATTAAGTCTATTTCTCCTCCTTGGAGTCTTAATTTGGTTTAGAGAGCTTTACAGGCTCCTCCGTTTGAGCCTATGCATTCTCTGTATATTAAGTTACTTTCTTGGAAAGTTTTTTGTTTCTTTTGGCTATCTCTTCTGCTAGAAGAGTTTCTGAATTATCTGCTCTTTCTTGTGAGTCTCCTTTTCTGATTTTTCATCAGGATAAGGCGGTTTTGTGGACTTCATTTAAATTTTTACCTAAGGTTGTGAATTCCAACAACATTAGTAGAGAAATGGTTATTCCTTCCTTGTGTCCTAATCCTAAGAATTCTTTGGAAAAATCTTTGCATTCTTTGGAGGTGGTAAGAGCTTTGAAATATTATGTTGAAGCTACTAAAGATTTCAGAAAGACTTCTAGTCTATTTGTTATCTTTTCTGGTCCTAAGAAAGGTCAGAAAGCTTCTGCTATTTCTTTGGCTTCTTGGTTAAAACTTTTGATTCATCATGCTTATGTGGAGTCAGGTAAATCTCCGCCTCAGAGGATTACGGCTCATTCTACTAGGTCAGTTTCTACTTCCTGGGCTTTTAAGAATGAAGCTTCTGTTGATCAGATTTGCAAAGCAGCAACTTGGTCTTCTTTGCATACTTTTACTAAATTCTACCATTTTGATGTTTTTTCTTCTTCAGAAGCAGTTATTGGTAGAAAAGTTCTTCAGGCAGCTGTTTCAGTTTGATTCTTCTGCTTATAATTTCAGTTTTTTCATTATAAGATTAGAACTTTTTGATTTTGGTTGTAGATTCTTTTTTCAGCGGAATTGGCTGTTTTTATTTTTATCCCTCCCTCTCTAGTGACTCTTGCGTGGAGTTCAACATCTTGGGTATTTGCTATCCCATATGTCACTAGCTCATGGACTCTTGCCAATTACATGAAAGAAAAACATAATTTATGCTTACCTGATAAATTTATTTCTCTTGTAGTGTATCCAGTCCACGGATCATCCATTACTTATGGAATATATTCTCCTTCCCAACAGGAAGTTGCAAGAGTCCACCCACAGCAAAGCTGCTATATAGCTCCTCCCCTAACTGCCATACTCAGTCATTCGACCGAAAACATGCAGAGAAAGGAAAAACCATAGGGTGCAGTGGTGACTGTAGTTCAAATGAAAAAATTACCTGCCTTAAAGTGACAGGGCGGGCCGTGGACTGGATACACTACAAGAGAAATAAATTTATCAGGTAAGCATAAATTATGTTTTCTCTTGTTAAGTGTATCCAGTCCACGGATCATCCATTACTTATGGAATACCAAAGCTAAAGTACACGGATGATGGGAGGGACAAGGCAGGTACTTAAACGGAAGTTACCACTGCCTGTAAGAAACCCTTTCTCCCAAAAATAGCCTCCGAAGAAGCAAGGTATCAAATTTGTTAAATTTGAAAAAGTATGAAGCGCAGACCAAGACTCCGTCTTGTAAATCTGTTCAACAGAAGCCACATTTAAAAAAGGCCCAAGTGAAAACCACAGCTCTAGTAGAATGAGCTGTAATCCCTTCAGGAGGCTGCTGTCCAGCAGTCTCATAAGCTAAATGAATTATGCTTTTTAACCAAAAAGACAGAGAGGCTGCCAAAGTCTTTTGACCTCTCCTCTGTCCAGAATAGACAACAAACAAGGTGAACGTTTGATGAAAACTGTAGTAGCTTGTAAGTAAAACTTTAAAGCACAAACCACGTCCAATATTGTGTAATAGACGTTCCTTCTTTGAGGAAGGATTAGGATACAAGCATGGAACAACTATCTCTTGAGTGATGTTCTTGTTAGATACCACCTTAGGAAAAAACCCAGGTTGGTACGCAGGACTACCTTATCCGTACGAAGGACCAGATAAGGAGAATCACATTGTAACACAGATAACTTGGAGACTCTACGAGTCGAGGAAATAGCTACCCAACAGGAACTTTCCAAGATAAAGATTGATATCTATGGAACAAAAAAGGTTCAAACGGAACTTCTTGAAGAACCTTAAGAACCAGGTTTAAGCTCCATGGTGGAGCAACAGTTTAAAACACAGGCTTGGATCTAACCAAAGCCTGACCAAATGCCTGAACGTCTAGAATACCTGCCAAACGCTTGTGCAAAAAAATAGACAGAGTAAAAATCTGTCCCTTTTAAGGAATTAGCTGACAACCCTTTTCTCCAAAACATCTTGGAGAAAAGATAATATCCTGGGAATCCAGACTTTACTCCATGAGTAACCCTTGGATTCATAACAATCAGATATTTACACCATATCTATGTTCAATTTTCCTAGAGACAGGCTTTCATGTCTGTATTAAGGTATCAATGACTGACTCGGAGAAGCCATGCTTTGATGACATCAAGCGTTCAGTCTCCAGGCAGTCCATCTCAGATTGATTCTATTTAGATGGTTGAAAGGACCCTGAGGTAGAGGGACCTGTCTCAGAAGCAGAGACCGTGATGGAAAGGATGACATGTCCACCAGATCTGCATACCAGGTCCTGCGTGGCTACGCAGGCGCTGACAAAAACACCAAAGCCCTCTCCTGCTTGGTCTTGACCTCCGGAGGAAATCCCACTCCCCCGGAAGAAAAGTCTGACGACTTAGAAAAACCACCTCCCAGTTCTCAACACCTGGGATATGGATAGCTGATAGACAAGAGTGAGTCTCTGTCCAGTGAATTATTGTAAGACTTCTAACATCGCTAGGGAACTTCTGTTCCCCCTTGATGGCTGATGTAAACCACATTCGTGTATATTGTCCGACTGAATATGATGTACCTCAGAGTTGCTAACTGAGGCCAAGTCTGAAGAGCATGGAATATCATTCCCAGTTCCAGAATATTTATTAGAAGGAGGGTCTCCTCCTAAGTCCACTATCCCTGAGCCTTCAGGGAGTTCCAGACTGCATCCCAACCTAAAAGGCTGGCATCTATTGTAACAATTGTCCCATCTGACCTGCGGAAGGTCATACCCTTGGACAGATGGACCCGACATAGTCACCAGAGAATCTCTGGTCTCTTGGTCCAGGTTTAACAGGGGGACAAACCTGTGTAATCCCCGTTCCTCTGACTGAGCATGCATAGTTGCAGCGGTCTGAAATGTAGACGTGCAAACGGTACTATGTCCCTTGCCGCTACCATTAAGCCGATTTCATTCATGTACTGAGCCACCGAAGGGCGCGGATGGAATGAAAAACACGGCAGAAATTTAGAAACTTTGACAACCTGGACTCCGTCAGGTAAATTTTCATTTCTACAGAATCTATCAGAGTCCCTAAGAGGGAAACCCTTGAGATTGGGGATAGAGAACTCTTTCCTTGTTCACTTTCCACCCATGTGATCTCAGAAATGCCAGTACTACGTCCGTATGAGACTTGGCAATTTGGATGTTTGACTCCTGTATCAGGATGTCGTCTAAATAAGGGGCCACTTCTATGCCCCGCGGCCTAAGGACCACCAAAGTGACCCCAGAACCTCCATAAAGATTCTTGGGGCTGTAGATATCCCAACGGAAAGAGCTACAAACTGGTAATACCTGTCTAGAAAGGCAAACCTGAAAAACGATGGTGATCTTTATGCATCACAATGTGAGGATAAACATCCTTCAAATCCATTGACTCTCCTGGATCATAGTTAAGATGGTACGAATAGTTTCCATCTTAAAAGACGGAATTCTGAGGAATTTGTTTAAGATCTTTAGATCCAAAATAGGTCTGAAGGTTCCCTCTCCTTGGGAACCACAAACAGATTTGAGTAAAAACTCTGTCCCTGTTCCTTTCTTGGAACTGGATGGATCTCGTACACAATGTAAGAATGCCTCCTTCTTTATCTGGTTTGCAGATAATTGGAAAGGCGAAATCTCCCCTTTTTTGGGGGGGAATCTTTGAAAATCCAGAAGATATCTCTGGGATATAAATTCCAATGCCTAGGGATCCTGGGCATCTCTTGCCCACGCCTGGGCGAAGAATGAAAATCTGCCCCCTATAGGATCCGTTACCGGATAGGGGTCCGTTCCTTCATGCTGCCTTAGAGGCAGCAGCAGGCTCCTTGGCCTGCTTATCTTTGTTCCAGGTCCGATTGTCTCCAGACCGCCTTGGACTGAGCAAAAATTCCCTCTTGTTTTGCCTTAGAGGAAGTGGATGCCACACCTGCCCTGAAGTTTTAAAAGCACGAAAATTAGACCTTTCTTGGCCCTTGATTTGGACCTATCCTGAGGAAGGGCATGACCTTTTCCTCCAGTGATATAAGCAATAATCTCCTTCAAACCAGGCCCAAATAGGGTCTGCCCCTTGAAGGGAAGTTAAGTAGCTTATTTATTAAAGTCACGACAGCTGACCATGATATAAGCCATAGCGCTCTGCGCGCCAGTATAGTAAAAAACAGAATTCTTAGCCGTTAGTCTAGTCAAATGAACAAAGGCATCAGAAAACAAAGGAATTGGCTAGCATAAGCTTGTCAAATATATTCATCCAATGGAGTCGCTAACTGTAAAGCCTCATCAAGAGACTCAACCCAGAACGCTGCAGCAGAAGTGACAGAAGCAATGTATGCAAAGGGCTGCAGGATAAAACCCTGTTGAATAAACATTTTTTATCCATTGGATCTAAAAAGCACAACTGTCCTCGCCAGAGGTAGTGGTACCATTGGCGCCATTGAGCCCAAAGTAAATTAGTGGTGCTTGAAGAACATCCAAACAAGTGTAGTTATAGGATTCCTAAATGTTGATCCTCTTCTTAGGGAATGTATTAGAACTTTGGTGATGTATTAGAACTTTGGTGATGTATTAGAACTTTAGTGATGCCAACTGGTCCAGTCTTGAGAGAGGTCTTTTGCGGACCGAAACGCGTCGTTACTGGTATTACGGCTCAGGATCTCAGTTGGTGAGTTTAACACCTTTATTTCTACTATATAGTAGCTTTATTGCACTGTTTGTTTTTTGTACCATTCTATAGGTCAAGATGGCATCACTAAAGTTCTAATACAAACAGCATTATATTATATTAAAATAAGTACACTGTTAATTCAATTCTCCCTATTAAACATATTGTAATTTATTTCATTAATAAATTACAATATTAATTGTAGATGGGGTAGTATCACATCATTTTCCTGATTATTTTAATATGAAACATCAAATTATTTTTAATATTACACTACATTAAAAGAATTATACTGCTAATTATTAGCTTAAAATCCATTACAATTTTATCAGTATCCTGGCATTTATATACAAATAACAGCCTATTTTATATTCAGTACTGCATTGTATTCCAACATGAATACACCATATTTCACGTTTCTAATAAATCCTGGAAGTATGAATCCTGTCTATGCAGATCTGAAATTATATGTCTGAAAAATAACAACAATACAGCGGTTATTTTTCTGACACAGTTAAACATTTTAGACCGACTAAAATAGTCACCTATCAAGCTTAGTAAATACCCATGTAATATTAGAAAATTAGACAATTCCCAAATTTCTACATTCAAATATGTTTATTTGCTGTATTTTCAGTAGGTTTCAAAGTTACACTATGACATATGTCTTGCTGGCCAGGTTTTCATTGCCCCACTTACACAGCATGGGGTCCATTTGCATTTAAAATGTACAGGGTTACTTTCCCACAAAATATCTCACCTAGACCAGACTGCCAGTTAACATTGTGATTTTATCACATATTTCCAGGTAGTAAGATATATGGTCTCTTGAAATGGCTGTTAAATTTAATTAAACCAAATGCTCTATTGTCCTCACTTGTGTGTTTAGAATAACTTTGCATACTAAGTGGGGGAGAACTAAAACATGAGTGAAGTTTTTCTGAATGAAATGAATCATTTTCTACTGACTAGCCAAATATATGATTAAATATATATATATTAACCTTAAAATATATATATTTGGAGACTTCCGGTGGGCGGCGTACCAAGATGGCCACGGACTGATACTGCTCTGTCTCAGCTCGTGTTATAGTAAGAATTAGTGGCCACACTTTTAGCCATCCATATCACCCTTGGCAAGCATTGTGCCCGGGTACCTACCAGGATAAAGATTTGACATCTCTTGGCCCCCGTGAGGTCATTAACAGAGAGAGGAGAGCTGGCGCAACACTACAAACTCTTCACAATATAGTGTGGAACAGGCACAGAAATGGAAGCCTTTTCTATTGAAGGGGAACTCCGAGTCATGACTATTTCTCTTCAGGACCTGCTCCTACCAGCTCTGGATAAAATAGAACTCACACTACAGAAATTGCTGACGGAAACTCAAATTGGGAACTCCTTGAGCCCCTCTTCAACATGGCGCCAATCCACAGCAGAGGCAGCTCAGGATAATGTCCACAAGACTCCAGAGGTGCCCCAACTAGAGCATAATGTGGGTTTGCAGAGACAGCGAGCACACAATCCAGTTTTATTGGACACCAGCTTTCTGGACCACCGCTCCCGCACCCAAGACAGAGCAGTAGAGATCGGCACAGTCATGGGAAATGGAGTGCCAGTGCCGAGGAATAGGGTAACAAAAAATACATGTGCATCGCAGAGTGATATTGGCACTTACTTGTCTATCCAACAGCTGCGGAGGAGAGCACTCTTCTATACAGCATGTCAGATATATGGCGACACATTGATCCGAGAATCCAGTCCGCTTGTTACTCAGCTAGTGAATCCATCTGCAGCGGGACTGTCTACAGCTGCCTGCAGCCGCAGCTCCCACGTGGAGAATAATGGACGATACATTCGTAGGACAATGGGCATCGGCTGATTGCCAGTACAAATGAAGCCACTTAGTCAATCCAAATGTATCCCAGTAGATTAGAGATTCTTTGGATGTTGAATTTGTTTAAATTTCACATTTTATGTTACATATGGTACACCTTACTAAATCTGTGACAAGCACTATGTTAATTAGCTATTACTCCTGGGTAAAAGGCGTTTGTAAACGCAAGGATCCAACATAACAAGGAATCCAGAGCGGTGTTTTATTAGTTGTATTTATACTCTTATCCTAGTGACAGTTCTTGTATAGTCTCTTAGACCCCATAGTTAAAGCAGCTCTGTTTGATGGGGATGAGCATTACCCTGCTGAACCTATAGCACTAATTATTTATCCACCTTGCCTCTCTAGTACCTGAGACCGTAGGTTAAGTCTATTTTCTATTAAGTACCTAAAAGCATAGTTAATTGGGGTCTTGACCATAAGTGATCCTTTACTGGGATTCCCGCCAGTCTCACATAGCAAGAATAAATCCTGCATTCAAAACTTGCGACCCTAAAACTTGATGACTAAGGATTGGGAATTCAGCAACTCAGATTATCATATATCCTACGATTAAAACACAGTCTGACTCAGCCCTGTGTCTGTAAACTGTCACCAACACTTGACCATGTTATTGTTGTTCTGTATGTTTTTTGTTTTGTTTTATTTTGTTGGTTTGTTTGTTTGCTGTTTAATGTTTAAAAAAAAAAATGAGACATATTGGTTCTGTCCCCTGGACCTAGAATTTAATTATTATACATAAGCCCATCGCATATGTGGGTGGAATCTCTCTATATGGATACAGGCTTAATCTCAGAAACAATAATGTAGAATGCATCCTGTTTGGGTATCTTTTCACAGGTGAAATATGTATATGTGTGTCACTTTTTTTCACTTTTCTCCTGTGATTCATGAAACGCATTGTTGTATTGTAAATCTTCCTAGGGAAATCAATTGTAAACTGTATTTATTTCCTGTCTCTTAATAAAAAGAAATTTAAAAAAATATATATATATATATTTATTAACCTTACATATACCATGACATAAATCCCCTTTCCAATTTTCAATAGATGTAGGACACATGTATTTAAATTGGCTCAAAGTCAATGGTATTTGGTGAGGATGTTGATTGTATGCATTATAGACAGTCTTCTATGTAGAGAGTCCGTCATTTTTGAGCCTTCATGCTTATCAGTTATGCATCTTTAAACTACAGTATGTCTTTATTTCATTTGGGGATATGACACTTCAATCTCCCTCTATGACTTGTAGTTGGGACCTAGGATGACACGCTCGCAATTGATTGATATGGACCCATTTATCTATGAAACTTTTATTTTTGGGGATCCTTATTTTATAGGCTACTGGAGATATTTTGTCAGTAATGACAAAAGGACTTTCCATGAGGGAAGAACTTTCTTCTCCCTAACCTGATCTCTTCCAAAGTTATAAAGATAAACTTTATCATTTATTTCATATTCCTTTTTGGACGTTTTGAGATCATAATAGGTTTTAGTGGCAGTTGCGGCTCTTTCTAAATTCCTTTGAGCGAATGCAAAGGCATATTGCAAGTGCTTTCTTAGGTTCTCCACGTATTGATGTGTATTGACAGCGTTTATCAAGTTTTGGTCTGATGTACAGTACAGCAGATGCTGAGGTAGACAGATATCAAAAACAAAATAAGTCCTTGATGGAGGTGCGCCTATGGTGACGAATGTAGCAAACAATCCGATATAAGGCTGCTCTTCTGTAGCGTGCGTAGACGGTTAGGAAATCTGTAGTGGGGAAACAGGAAGGCGCCAATAGGGTGATAACGTATAGACCCAGACAGGTGAGTATAAGGAGAGAAAAGGTACTCACAAGCAGGGCGGCACTTGAACGTGCCTAACCAAGCGGGCCGGGACCACAGCGTCGCCCGGGAGACTCACAACGGCAACAACACCAATCCTCGAGCCGGACCAAGTTCCGTGTGGCCAATCAGGAACGCTGGATGATGACACACCTCCCTCTTCGTATGCCGATACTGAACACAGGCATAGAGGGTAGGAGACAGGAACAAACTGTGTAAGGCTCTCCCGAATACCGAGAGCTTGATTCACACAAGCCAACAAGCTTAGCGTGAAATTTCCTTTCCTCTATCTATATGAGGTGACCTTTTGTCAGACGCAGCTTATTGTACTCCTGTATTCAGAAGCTCATCTCTGCAGAAGAAAGGTGACTTTGCAGACAGGGTGTGTTAATCGCTTCCTTAGCATTGGTTAACAGCTCCTACCAGTCATCAGTTCAAAAGGTGACATCTTGGTAGCACTACTTGGAGTTGCTCTTAATGCCATTAAGACTAGAGGTAGTTTTACATCCCAGTCTTTACCCATTTCACTCACAAACTTTTTGAGGATTTTCACAATGGACTGGTTGTAACGCTCTACACCACCACTTGAGGCAGCTCTATAAGCAATATGGAGCTTTCTTTTTACCCCTAGTATTTTCCACATTTTTGTCATCACTTCGCTAGTGAAGTGGGTTCCCCGATCTGATTCGATTCTTTGGGGTAAACCAAATCTGGAAAATACGTGGTTGATGAGCAATGCTGCACATGTTTCAGCACTATTGTTTAGGTGCACTGATGCACTCTACCCATTTAGTGAGCATGCATGTCACTGTTAACATGTATTTGTTACCTCTTGATGACCTTGTTACTGGACCAATAAAATCAATTTGTATATCTGACCATGGCATTACCATCCCCCTTTTCTGCAATGGCGCTCTATGCGTTGGCGCAGTGGGTTGGAACTGTGGACAGATTAGACACCCTTGGATAATGTTACATCCTCTGGGGTCATGTTATGCACAATAACATGTATTGGAATAGTTCCAATATTCACCAAAGGAGTGTAGGCCATTGTGACACCCAGATCCTGTATTCTATGGGAGAGGCAAATTAGTGTTTCAGAAGTTTTTAATTTCTGACCTCTCTTTACCTGTAATAGTAAAAGAAATTTATCAGCCCCCGCAGGAATTATAACATCGCTAAACACCTGCATATTCACAGCATATGGCAATTGCTGGTTCGATTTCAGGGCTGCACTTTCATCCTGAGATACTTCAGGGTCCCCCTTTAACCTGCTCCAGAGGCAAAAGTTAATCAAATCTATTTGTATGGCATATATATATGTAAGATATCATTGCCAATGTATATTTGATTAAGGGGAGTATGTAAAACTAAAAACAGGTGCTTCACTGACTTATTACCTATAGAGACAGATAATAAGCACTTAGCTGTGATGTTATAGCTTTCAAAGCTGTCATCCAGGCCGTTGACACAGTGGTCTTGGGGAGAAAGATATTGAATCACTTTAGGTTCAGCTATCTGCACTAATAAGCCTTCGTTTATATAGCTAGCTTCCTGTTTTAAACTCAACTTGGCATATTTTGTTGTACCAAGGTCATGCATTTGTATAGGGATAAATAGATCCTCCTTAACTCTCTCAATCCCTGTGAGGTATTGAGCTTATCTTAGGTTTGTGGGGTGTTAGCTCATTTAGCTGTGTGTAGTACCTGTGGGATAAAATAGTTGCCTGAGACCCAGTATGAATTAATCCCACGATAGGGTTGGAGACCGAATCTTGCAGCTCAGCTAATACATAATATCTCCCTGCAGTTTCTACCATTTCACACATAAAATTTGCATTATTGTACATCTGTGGGCTTCGCCACGTGTTACCTGAATGCGCCATGTTTTTCCGTGCAGAAGGAATTTCATACCTACTGCTCTCCTTTATCACAGGGTTGGCTGGATTCTTGTGTACTGCATCTGTGGAAATAAGGTTAAGAGGACACTGCAAAGGGAAAGATTGGTTAATGCTTTCAGGCCGAGGTTGCTCGTCATCATAGCTAAATCGTCCGTTTCCAGTCTGTGGGGAGAGGACATGATTAGTATCATTGACATTTATCATTACATTTTGTATATCTCTCCCCTCCCTTTCAGGTGATGCTGCAGTATTTATGACTGTGCCTGTGGTCCACTGTTGACCACTGGCTGTACCCCTAAAAAAATATTGTTCGGTTGCTGAGCCGTAGAAGGTTGACTCATATTAGCGAATTGTTCGCTCAACCAATTTAACTGGGTAAAAAGCATATCTACCTGATTTTACAAGTTACCTCTACCCCTGGGCCTATCTCTTGATGCCCCATAATAATGATTCCTGGACCATTGGGTTCCCTCAGAATCAGGGCTGCTATTTCTATTTTGGCGTGGTTGCCCCTGGGGTTCAGCTTGTTCAGTATTAGTACTTTGGGGAGCATTATATACTTTACCCTGAGAATATCTTCGCCATTGTGCGTGGGTACCAATTATTTGGTGAATATTCTCTTTGTGAGTAATTATTCACCTGATTATGTCCCCCACTTTGGTTATAGTCTCTCTGCGCCTCAGCCCATGTAGGGGAAGGGGCAAAGTTAAACCTCTGTGGAGATGGCCTGTTTTGACTGGCCACCTCTGCGTAGGTTTTCTTTTTAGACTCCAAATTGAGGGGGCAAGGTGATACCCTAGTTTCTGCCACAATTTTGGGTTTTGATTCCCTTTTCACCCCCTGTTCACTGGACTGCTGAATAGAGTATAATTTTGAAAGGAACTCGATGGGACTTTGATTCGCACTACATTTTAAACCATATACCGCTATTTTCGCGGCAGTTTTAGTGCGATGTTGCCCGAAATCTTTTCTGCATTGTCGTTTTATTTCACTCCAGGAATGAATATTCATATCCTTTAGTGAAGTAAAAAATTTGTGATGTTTACCGCCAAATACCCAGGGCAGAAATTCAATTTTTAATTTCTCACTTGTAACATTCATTATAGCTAATGCATTTTCAAAAGCCTCTAAGTGATCAATTACAGAGTTTGTTCCCTTATGGGAGAATATAGGTACTGCACCCTGTATGAAAGTAATTATTTTATAGGAGTCGTAGACCTTATTAGACTTACTTTGGGATTCTCTATTAGAGTTTCCCTCACCAGCTGAGTTACAGCAGTTCTCTGGATTTACATCATGAGGTGACTGCCTATTTGGGAAATCTATTTCTGACCCAATAGGGGTCATTTGTCTACACTCTTCCATATATTTCTGTACCTCGTTCCTGACGCGTTCTCTAAGGAGTTAGCATTATCCGCATTATTCTCACGGTTAACATAGGGGTTTTCATTATGGTGATATGACCTTTTTAAATCACTTAGTTCTCTCTGGCTTTGCGCAAGCTGTTTATTTAATTCTTGTATCCGTGCTAGTAAGTCTATGTTATGCTTATCTAAGGTGGTTAGGTTTTGGGCAAACTCATCCATTTTATTTTTGGCTATTTTTAAATCCTCTTCGCATCTGCGTGAGGAATGAATACTACTTTCTAGCTCCTGTATTTGCAATTGTTTGTCTATGAAATAAAGTGACATTTTGTCAATAATGCATATCACAAGGGGCCACGATTTTAGTATTAGTTCGTCTCGCTTTTTGAGAGTCTTGCATTGATTAATCATTAATAATTCTTCATTCCACATATTAACGGTAATATTTTTAGCCCTAATTTCAAGCATATCCATAAAATCATCTAATTCACCCGCAATATTAAACTTCTCTTTAATGTGACTTATAATGTCTTTCTTAAGGACCTGACCTCTAGTAATGGGTATTGTGATGGGACCATTTTCAACGCTGTTTACAGAATTAAATGAGTCACTCCTAGTGATAGACATTATTATATTGGTTTAGTATTTAGTTAAATTAAAACACTAATACAATTTTTACCAATAAAAAGAGAGAAGAAAAAAAATTATATTTTCAAAAAATATTAATATAAATTTTGAAATATGAAAAATTTATATTTTTATGAATTTTGAAATATGAAAAATTAATATTTTTATGAATTTTGAAATATGAAAAATTAATATTTTTATGAATTTTGAAATATGAAAAATTTATATTTTTGATTAATTTTGAAATATGAAAATTTTTATTAATTTTCCAAAAATTAATCTTTAACAATATTTCAAAA
>NC_069499.1:287022516-287085016 GCF_027579735.1 Bombina bombina
GCTCCTGCCCACGCGTGATTGAATGTGTGCAGGCAGGGGGCGGAATTAGACGCTAGTGCAAAATTGCGCTAGCGTGCAATCTTAAATTCTGGCAGCGGATTACTGCCCACCAAAGGCGAGCTATGGCGAATTTGTCCGCCCCAGCGTGATCGAGCCCAAAGTCCACTCTAGAGCAGCAATGCACTGCTGGGACCTAGGTGAACATATCTAGTTAGCCACTAGCAAGATAGGAAGTAGACATGCATAGCTATGTGTTTTCTTTTTTGTACATAATAGATGGTAATTCAAAATAGACCACAATAATTTTATTTTTAGAAGCATGTTATGTTTGAAAAATCTCTAGAAAAATTAAAGCATTAGAATATTTGTTGGTTCAATATGAATAAGGAAAAAGATACAGGAAGCACCTTTACGTGCTATTTACACATACTGATGTATTAGGTTCCCCAGTAGCTTGCAAGATTCTTATATATTTAGATGGTAAGCTCTCTAGGGACCAGGGCCCCTAAAACCTTCTGTCCCAGCCTTACTTCCGGTCTCTATTTATTGCATCTTAAGTTTTACACTGGGAAATCTCCTGGTGCAATATGACATTTAACCCTTTAAGTGTGGATGTCGTGTCCTCATCCGAGGGGGGGGGTGCTTTAGGTGCTTACGTAATAAATATATAGTAAAGGTGTTGTTGTTTTTGTTTGTTTTTTTTGGTGGGGGTTTTTTCTCTTGCAAGGTGTATCCAGTCCACGGATTCATCCTTACTTGTGGGATATTCTCATTCCCTACAGGAAGTGGCAAAGCGAGCACACAGCAGAGCTGTCCATATAGCTCCCCCTCTAGCTCCGCCCCCCAGTCATTCTCTTTGCCGCTCTAACAGATAGGGCATCTCCACGGGAGGGTAAAGTGAATGTGGTGTTAGATTTGTAGTTTTATATCTTCAATCAAAAGTTTGTTATTTTTAAATAGTACCGGTTTGTGCTATTTACTCTCTGGCAGAAATGTGATGAAGAATTCTGCTGAGAGGAAAATGATTTTAGCATGTTGTAACTAAAATCCATTGCTGTTCCCACACAGGACTGAGGAGTACCAGAAAACTTCAGTTGGGGGGAACAGTTTGCAGGCTTAACTGCTTTGAGGTATGTTTCAGTCATTTTTTTCTAGTCAAGAAATTCACGTCCCAGGAGTAGACAACTGGGAAGCGGATTTCCTAAGTCGTCAGACTTTTCACCCGGGGGAGTGGGAACTCCACCCGGAGGTTTTTGCCCAGCTGACCCAGCTATGGGGCATTCCAGAATTGGATCTGATGGCGTCTCGTCAGAACACCAAACTTCCTCTTTATGGATCCAGGTCCAGGGACCCCAAGGCGGCATTGATAGATGCTCTAGTAGCGCCTTGGTCCTTCAGTCTAGCTTATGTCTTTCCACCGTTTCCCCTTCTCCCTCGGCTGGTAGCCAGAATTAAACAGGAGAAGGCTTCGGTAATTCTGATAGCGCCTGCGTGGCCACGCAGGACTTGGTATGCAGACCTAGTGGACATGTCATCTGTCCCACCATGGACACTGCCAACGAGGCAGGATCTTCTAATACAGGGTCCATTCAAGCATCCAAATCTAGTTTCTATGCAGCTGACTGCTTGGAGATTGAACGCTTAATTCTATCCAAGCGTGGGTTCTCTGAATCAGTCATAGATACTCTGATCCAGGCTAGAAAGCCTGTCACCAGGAAAATTTACCATAAGATATGGCGGAAATATCTTTTTTGGTGTGAATCCAAGGGTTACTCGTGGAGTAAGATTAGGATTCCAAGGATGTTGTCTTTTCTCCAAGAAGGATTGGAGAAAGGTTTGTCAGCTAGTTACTTAAAGGGACAGATATCCACTCTGTCTATCCTTTTACACAAGCGTCTGGCAAAAGTACCAGACGTTCAAGCGTTTGCACAGGCTTTAGTCAGAATCAAGCCTGTCTATAGACCTGTGGCCCCTCCATGGAGTTTAAATTTAGTTCTTTCAGTTCTTCAAGGGGTTCCGTTTGAACCTTTACATTCCATAGATATTAAGTTATTATCTTGGAAAGTTTTGTTTTTGGTTGCTATATCTTCTGCTAGAAGAGTTTCAGAATTGTCTGCTTTGCAGTGTAAATCACCCTATCTGGTGTTCCATGCAGATAAGGTTGTTTTGCGCACCTAACCTGGTTTCCTTCCAAAAGTGGTTTCTAATAAGAATATTAACCAGGAAATCATTGTTCCTTCTCTGTGTCCTAATCCAGTTTCTAAGAAGGACCGACTTTTACACAATCTTGACGTGGTTCGTGCTTTAAAATTCTATTTAAAAGCAACTAAAGATTTCAGACAAACATCATCCTTGTTTATTGTCTATTCTGGTAAGAGGAGAGGTCAGAAAGCGACTGCTACCTCTCTTTCCTTCTGGCTGAAAAGCATCATCCGATTGGCTTATGAGACTGCTGGGCAGCAGCCTCCTGAACGAATTACAGCTCATTCCACCAGAGCTGTGGCTTCCACATGGGCTTTCAAGAATGAGGCTTCTGTTGAACAGATTTGTAAGGCAGCGACTGCATACTTTTGCCAAATTTTACAAATTCAATACTTTTGCTTCTTCGGAGGCTATTTCTCCAACATTGGTGTGTCCGGTCCACGGCGTCATCCTTACTTGTGGGATATTCTCTTCCCCAACAGGAAATGGCAAAGAGTCCCAGCAAAGCTGGTCACATGATCCCTCCTAGGCTCCGCCCACCCCATCATTCTCTTTGCCGTTGCACAGGCAACATCTCCACGGAGATGGTTAAGAGTTTTTTTGGTGTTTAAATGTATTTTTTATTCTTCTATCAAGTGTTTGTTATTTTAAAATAGTGCTGGTATGTACTATTTACTCTGAAACAGAAAAGGATGAAGATTTCTGTTTGTAAGAGGAAGATGATTTTAGCAGACAGTAACTAAAATCGATTGCTGTTTCCACATAGGACTGTTGAGATGAAGTAACTTCAGTTGGGGGAAACAGTTAGCAGACTTTTCTGCTTAAGGTATGACTAGCCATATTTCTAACAAGACTGTGTAATGCTGGAAGGCTGTCATTTCCCCTCATGGGGACCGGTAAGCCATTTTCTTAGTCAAAAACAAACAGAATAAAGGGCTTATTATGGGCTAAAAAACTGGTAGACATTTTTATGGGCTAAATCGATTGCTTTATTTGTGCATATTATTCAGATTTAGGCTAACAATTGGCATTTATAATCTTGGGGAACGTTTATAAAACGGCAGGCACTGTATTGGACACCTTTTTCAGTCAGGGGGCCTTTCTAGTCATAGACTGAGCCTCATTTTCGCGCCATTAATGCGCAGTTGTTTTTTTGAGAGCAGGGCATGCAGATGCATGTGTGAGGATCTAAGAATCTCTGAAAAAGCTTTTAGAAGGCGTCATTTGGTATCGTATTCCCCTCAGGGCTTGGTTGGGTCTTAGCAAAGACTATATCTGGGACTGTATAGGGGTTAAATTGAAAAACGGCTCCGGTTCCGTTATTTTAAGGGTTAAATCTCTGAAATTTGGTGTGCAATACTTTTAAGGCTTTAAGACACTGTGGTGAAATTTTGGTAATTTTTGAACAATTCCTTCATACTTTTTCACATATTCAGTAATAAAGTGTTTTCTGTTTGAAATTTAAAGTGACAGTAACGGTTTTATTTTAAAACGTTTTTTGTGCTTTGTTGACAAGTTTAAGCCTGTTTAACATGTCTGTACCTTCAGATAAGCTATGTTCTATATGTATGAAAGCCAATGTGTCTCCCCATTTAAATTTATGTGATAATTGTGCCATAGCGTCCAAACAAGGTAAGGACAGTACTGCCACAAATAATGATATTGCCCAAGATGATTCCTCAAATGAGGGGAGTAAACATGATACTACATCATCTCCTACTGTGTCTACACCAGTTTTGCCCATGCAGGAGGCCCCTAGTACATCTAGTGCGCCAATACTTTTTACCATGCAACAATTAACGGCTGTAATGGATAACTCCATAGCAAATCTTTTATCCAAAATGCCTACTTATCAGAGAAAGCGCGATTGCTCTGTTTTAAACACTGAAGAGCAAGAGGACGCTGATGATAATTGTTCTGTCATACCCTCACACCAATCTGAAGGGGCCATGAGGGAGGTTTTGTCTGAGGGAGAAATTTCAGATTCAGGAAAAATTTCTCATCAAGCTGAACCTGATGTTGTGACATTTAAATTTAAATTAGAACATCTCCGCGCACTGCTTAAGGAGGTATTATCTACTCTGGATGATTGTGACAATTTGGTCATTCCAGAGAAATTATGCAAGATGGACAGGTTCCTAGAGGTTCCGGTGCCCCCCGACGCTTTTCCTATACCCAAGCGGGTGGCGGACATAGTAAATAAAGAGTGGGAAAAGCCCGGCATACCTTTTGTTCCTCCCCCTATATTTAAGAAATTATTTCCTATGGTCGACCCCAGAAAGGACTTATGGCAGACTGTCCCCAAGGTCGAGGGGGCAGTTTCTACTCTAAACAAACGCACTACTATTCCTATCGAAGATAGTTGTGCTTTCAAAGATCCTATGGATAAAAAATTTGGAGGGTTTGCTTAAAAAGATTTTTGTACAGCAAGGCTACCTTCTACAACCAATTTCATGCATTGTTCCTGTCACTACGGCAGCGTGGTTCTGGTTCGAGGAACTAGAAAAGTCGCTCAGTAGAGAAACTCCATATGAGGAGGTTATGGACAGAGTTCACGCACTTAAATTGGCTAACTCTTTTATTTTAGATGCCGCTTTGCAATTAGCAAAATTAGCGGCGAAAAATTCAGGGTTTGCTATCGTGGCGCGCAGAGCGCTTTGGCTAAAGTCTTGGTCAGCGGATGTGTCATCCAAGACAAAATTGCTTAACATTCCTTTCAAAGGTAAAACTTTATTTGGACCTGATTTGAAAGAGATTATTTCAGACATCACTGGGGGAAAGGGCCACGCCCTTCCACAGGATAGGTCTTTTAAGGCTAAAAATAAGCCTAGTTTTCGTCCCTTTCGCAGAAATGGACCAGCCTCTAATTCTGCATCCTCTAAGCAAGAGGGTAATGCCTCACAACCCAAACCAGCCTGGAAACCAATGCAAGGCTGGAACAAGGGTAAGCAGGCCAAGAAGCCTGCCACTGCTAACAAAACAGCATGAAGGAGTAGCCCCCGATCCGGGACCGGATCTGGTGGGGGGCAGACTCTCTCTCTTTGCTCAGGCTTGGGCAAGAGATGTTCAGGACCCTTGGGCGCTAGAAATAGTTTCTCAAGGTTATCTCCTGGAATTCAAGGAACTACCCCCAAGGGGAAGGTTCCACAAGTCTCACTTATCCTCAAACCAAATAAAGAGACAGGCATTCTTACATTGTGTAGAAGACCTGTTAAAGATGGGAGTGATACACCCAGTTCCAATAAAGGAACAAGGAATGGGATTTTATTCCAATCTGTTCGTAGTTCCCAAAAAAGAGGGAACGTTCAGACCAATTTTGGATTTGAAGATCCTAAACAAATTTCTCATGGTACCATCGTTCAAAATGGAAACTATTCGAACGATTCTACCCACCATCCAGGAAAGTCAATTTATGACTACCGTGGATCTAAAGGATGCGTACCTACATATCCCTATCCACAAGGAACATCATCAGTTCCTAAGGTTCGCTTTTCTGGACAAACATTACCAGTTTGTGGCTCTTCCATTCGGATTAGCCACTGCTCCAATGATTTTCACAAAGGTGCTAGGGTCCCTTCTAGCGGTTCTAAGACCAAGGGGCATTGCAGTAGTACCTTACTTGGACGACATTCTAACACAAGTGTCGTCCCTGTCAAAGGCAAAGGCTCATACGGACATCGTTCTAGCCTTTCTCACATCTCACGGATGGAAGGTGAACAAAGAAAAGAGTTCTCTGTCCCCGGTCAACAAGAGTTCCCTTCTTGGGAACAATAATAGATTCCTTAGAAATGAGGATTTTTCTGACAGAGGTCAGAAAATCAAAACTTCTAAGCTCTTGTCAAGTACTTCATTCTGTTCCTCGTCCTTCCATAGCGCAGTGCATGGAAGTAATAGGATTGATGGTTGCAACAATGGACATAGTTCCTTTTGCACAAATTCATCTAAGACCATTACAACTGTGCATGCTCAAACAGTGGAATGGGGATTATACAGACTTGTCTCCAATGATTCAAGTAGATCAAAAGACCAGAGATTCACTCCGTTGGTGGCTGACCCTGGACCATCTGTCCCAGGGAATGAGCTTCCGCAGGCCAGAGTGGGTCATTGTCACGACCGACGCCAGTCTAGTGGGCTGGGGTGCGGTCTGGGAATCCCTGAAAGCTCAGGGTCTATGGTCTCGGGAAGAGTCTCTTCTCCCGATAAATATTCTGGAACTGAGAGCGATATTCAATGCTCTCAGAGCTTGGCCTCAACTAGCAAAGGCCAAATTCATAAGGTTCCAATCAGACAACATGACGACTGTTGCTTATATCAATCATCAAGGGGGAACAAAGAGTTCCCTGGCGATGAAAGAAGTGACCAAAATAATTCAATGGGCGGAAGATCACTCCTGCCACTTGTCTGCGATCCACATCCCAGGAGTGGAAAATTGGGAAGCGGATTTTCTGAGTCGTCAGACATTTCATCCGGGGGAGTGGGAACTCCATCCGGAAATCTTTGCCCAAATAACTCAATTATGGGGCATTCCAGACATGGATCTGATGGCGTCTCGTCAGAACTTCAAAGTTCCTTGCTACGGGTCCAGATCCAGGGATCCTAAGGCGACTCTAGTAGATGCACTAGTAGCACCTTGGACTTTCAACCTAGCTTACGTATTCCCACCGTTTCCTCTCATTCCCAGGCTGGTAGCCAGGATCAATCAGGAGAGGGCCTCGGTGATCTTGATAGCTCCTGCGTGGCCACGCAGGACTTGGTATGCAGACCTGGTGAATATGTCATCAGCTCCACCATGGAAGCTACCTTTGAGACAGGACCTTCTTGTTCAAGGTCCATTCGAACACCCAAATCTGGTCTCCCTCCAACTGACGGCTTGGAGATTGAACGCTTGATTTTATCAAAGCGTGGGTTTTCAGATTCGGCCAGAAAACCTGTAACTAGAAAAATTTAACCATGAAATATGGAAAAAATATATCTGTTGGTGTGAATCCAAAGGATTCCCATGGAATAAGATAAAAATTCCTAAGATTCTCTCCTTTCTTCAACAAGGTTTGGAGAAAGGTTTATCTGCAAGTTCTCTAAATGGACAGATCTCTGCTTTATCTGTCTTACTACACAAAAGACTGGCAGCTGTGCCAGATGTTCAAGCATTTGTTCAGGCTCTGGTTAGGATCAAGCCTGTTTACAGACCTTTGACTCCTCCCTGGAGTCTAAATCTAGTTCTTTCAGTTCTTCAAGGGGTTCCGTTTGAATTAGATATTAAGTTACTATCTTGGAAAGTTTTGTTTTTGGTTGCAATTTCTTCTGCTAGAAGAGTTTCAGAGTTATCTGCTCTGCAGTGTTCTCCTCCTTATCTGGTGTTCCATGCAGATAAGGTGGTTTTGCGTACTAAGCCTGGTTTTCTTCCTAAAGTTGTTTCTAACAAAAATATTAACCAGGAGATAGTTGTACCTTCTTTGTGTCCGAATCCAGTTTCAAAGAAGGAACGTTTGTTACACAATTTGGACGTTGTCCGTGCCCTAAAGTTCTATTTAGAGGCTACTAAAGATTTCAGACAAACATCTTCCTTGTTTGTTGTTTATTCTGGTAAAAGGAGAGGTCAAAAAGCGACTTCTACCTCTCTTTCCTTTTGGCTTAAAAGCATTATCCGATTGGCTTATGAGACTGCCGGACGGCAGCCTCCTGAAAGAATCACAGCTCACTCCACTAGGGCTGTGGCTTCCACATGGGCCTTCAAGAACGAGGCTTCTGTTGACCAGATATGTAAGGCAGCGACTTGGTCTTCACTGCACACTTTTGCCAAATTTTACAAATTTGATACTTTTGCTTCTTCGGAGGCTATTTTTGGGAGAAAGGTTTTGCAAGCTGTGGTGCCTTCCGTTTAGGTGACCTGATTTGCTCCCTCCCTTCATCCGTGTCCTAAAGCTTTGGTATTGGTTCCCACAAGTAAGGATGACGCCGTGGACCGGACACACCAATGTTGGAGAAAACAGAATTTATGCTTACCTGATAAATTACTTTCTCCAACGGTGTGTCCGGTCCACGGCCCGCCCTGGTTTTTTAATCAGGTCTGATGAATTATTTTCTCTTAACTACAGTCACCACGGTACCATATGGTTTCTCCTATATATATTTCCTCCTGTCCGTCGGTCGAATGACTGGGGTGGGCGGAGCCTAGGAGGGATCATGTGACCAGCTTTGCTGGGACTCTTTGCCATTTCCTGTTGGGGAAGAGAATATCCCACAAGTAAGGATGACGCCGTGGACCGGACACACCGTTGGAGAAAGTAATTTATCAGGTAAGCATAAATTCTGTTTTTTGGGAGAAAGGTTTTGCAAGCAGTGGTGCCTTCCGTTTAGGTTACCTGTCTTGTTCCCTCCCTTCATCCGTGTCCTAAAGCTTTGGTATTGGTATCCCATAAGTAAGGATGAATCCGTGGACTGGATACACCTTGCAAGAGAAAACAGAATTTATGCTTACCTGATAAATTACTTTCTCTTGCGGTGTATTCAGTCCACGGCCCGCCCTGGCAATTAAGTCAGGTTAAAATTTCTTGTTTAAACTACAGTCACCACTGCACCCTATGGTTTCTCCTTTTTCTCCTAACCGTCGGTCGAATGACTGGGGGGCGGAGCTAGAGGGGGAGCTATATGGACAGCTCTGCTGTGTGCTCTCTTTGCCACTTCCTGTAGGGAATGAGAATATCCCACAAGTAAGGATGAATCCGTGGACTGGATACTCCGCAAGAGAAAGTAATTTATCAGGTAAGCATAAATTCTGTTTTTTCCTTGTTTTTTTTTACCCGTGTGCTGTAATTTACACCTAAAATTGTGGGTTTTACTATAAAAGCCTTCAATAGAGGAGGTAAGATAAGGAGAATGGCGGTTAAGTGGTGTTGCCCACCATATGTAAAAAAAAAAAAAAAAACTCCAATGTAATTTAAGAAATACACCTGCATATATATTGTCTGCTTAATCTTTACTTTGTATACATCATTATGTCTAACATTCTTTAGTTTTTAATGTCCCTTTAAATGTATTCTTTATTGGGGTAGGGAATGAGCACCTAAGAGGAGATAAAGGTCATGGAGGGAGGGGACTATAAACACTGATAAGAAACTTTGGTGAGCAAAGTCTGCATCACACATTAATTAACCTATATAGCCGTCACATGGTTAACTCAGTATTTCCTACATACACAAGAAATTAGGAAGGTATTTTTTTGTTTTGTTTTTTATTTGAGAGCAGAAGCTTTGTATTGCATTTTCAGCAAATATTTCTAATTAAAATGGTTATTTGTGGTTTGAATTATTCACATTATGTATGTATGTTTTCTCACATAAAAGTTGACCATCCATCTCACAATTTAATTTTATCTTTAAACCTTGATCATTTTTTTTTACTTGCCCATTAATTAATCAGTTAAAAATGCACATTAACTAATCAGTTAAAAATGCACAAACAACTTGTAAGACTTTCCACAGTTTTGCAATAAATTAAAGGGACATAAAACTAGTTGGGAAAGAGAGGAAACATAATATGTACTTTAATTACTTTACCTGCAAATTTATACTGCAGTACCTCACCATTAACCCTTACTTTTAAATTTCTGAATAGTACAGCTCTATCTCCCCCCCACACAATTCCTTATATGGCTGTATCTATCTCCACCTTTGCTGTGGTAGAATGCAAGACTTTAACACTCATTATCTGCTGGAGCATGCCTAGAAGCAAATAAGTTGCTGTGAACACAGTTGAAATACAATGCCTGTTTTTTTGATGCTAAACACTGATAAGGGGGGTGGATCAGACTACTCTAGACAATATGGCTATGTAACACATTTTGCTTATTTTTGAAAATTATTTTAAAATACTTGCCAGCAATTTTTAAACAATTTTGTTATGCAAACTATTATTACTTAATTAACCCTTTTAGGGTATGCACAGATTTCAACATGTTTTATGGCTCTTTAAAGGACCAGTAGATTTGCATAATCAACAAATACATGATAAGAAGACAATGCAATAGCTGTTAGCCTGAACTTCAAAAATGTAGTATTTTTTTCTGGCAAATTTTAAAGTTCTGTCTATATCCACTCTCCTGTATCATGTGACAGCCATCAGCCAATCACAAATGCATATACATATATTCTGTTAATTCTTGCACATGCTCAGTAGTAGCTGGTGACTCAAAAAGTATAAATATAAAAAGACTGCATATTTTGTTAATGGAAGTAAGTTGGAAAGTTGTTTAAAAAATTGCATGTTCTATCTGAATCATGAAAGTTTAATTTTGACTCGAGTATACCTTTAACATAATCAGCAAGTATTTGCTGTGATTGATTGTTTCTCATGGCCTACCTCACTCTCACACACAACATATACACCAATTGCCTTTTTAAGGGGAGCCAGTCTAGACTTGTTCCTGCTACTGTTACTGTGTTTAAAAAACGTCCAATATGTTACCACCTCTGCCAAGGCCTGTTAGGAATAGATATGTAGCAGACCTAGTTTTGTGAAGTGTGCACTTCCAATACTCAATATTGTGAAGCCAAGTTACACGAGTGCTTCAGATTGTGGCTGCCATATTAACCACAGATATCTGCATACTGGCTGCTCACTAACTTTGTCCATGGAATCTACATAGAGAACTACAGGACTAGATTCAATAACAAATTCTCCACTTCCTGCTATTCTTTATTGAAAGTGCTCCAAATAATAAATATAGGACATGCTTAAAATGAAGGGGCTTTTGGTAAATGTTGCCCACTATCTGTACCAAGGTATTGCTCTTCATGTCTTATACCGATCACTTATACATGTCCACCACCTCCACTTATATATTTGGGTGTGCATCCCCGCACCCATTCTTATCTCATAATATCAGATTATATATTTAGATATGTAAAACCTTAAGACCTGCTATCTGAGCATGTGTTGATACTGAATATGATTTTCTTTGCAGATGCAGAAGGCTGTCCATCCTCAGCCTGGTTCCAGGATGTTCTTTGAGACGTTCCTGCGTGTCCTGATCACCATCAGTGTGGCTCTGGCAGTGGTTCTATCGTCCATCTCAGTATGTGATGGTCAGTGGCTCTCTTACAATGGAGAACGTCTCTTTGGAGTGTGGGACATCTGCCGAAACGGTGTTGAAATACAGTGCAGTCTGGAACTGGTTGGGCTGAGCCATGGGATGGTGGCGGTCCGCAGCTTGGTTTCCTTGGCTGTGGTTGTAGCTATTTTTGGGCTGGAGCTGCTAATGGTTTCCCAGCTATGTGAGGATGGTCTCTCCCGTAAGAAGTGGAAATTGGGCTCAGTACTTCTGCTTGCATCTTTCCTGTTGGCCTCTGCTGGAACTCTGACTTATGTCCTTCTCCTCAAGGAGTACATTGCGCTGAGCTCTTTCACACTCACATTCTGGTGTCAGTTCCTGGGTGTTTTCCTCTTCAACTTAAATGGAATAAGTGGCTTGTACATAAATCGTCTGACGGCATGAATACCAGAAGTAAAACTCTCCTTTGGACGTTATGATGTCAAAACTTTGCACTGATGTAGAACCCTTATTTTCGTATACTGCTCAGCAAATAGATTTTACATTTTGAACATGTTGTCTTTTTAATATAACTTTTTAATATATGAAGAATGTTAATGCTGGTTATGTCTGTGTGAGACGGCTTATGGAATGCTGAACCCTAGTATTAAGGAAATAGGATATAAAGATTACCACTAATGTTGCTCTGCCACACACACTGTCTTTATACGCTTATAGACTTCTTATCTAATCTAGATCATTAAACATTATCATACACATTTGTGCGTAGATTCTGCAGCAAACAAAAAAAATACACCTTTTTACCTTTTCAGTGTTGCAGTGCAATATAAAATGTGACTTATCTGATATACTTTACCTTAAAGTAATATATCCTGCACATGTACATATTTTTATCTTAAAGTTATCAGAATGAGTAAGTTGTCTATAACATAATTACATTTATTGTCTAACAGGAAAAGAGATCATTTTGCCAAAAGAACAATCACTGTAATTAGTTAGTTCTGTAGTTGTTGGAAAATAAAAGATGGAAAATAAGAGTTCTTTCAATTTACTTTTATTGTGCCGTTGACTTTGTTCTTTTAGTATCCTTTGTTAAAAAGCATACTTACATAGGCTCATGAGCACTAATGCACTACTGAGAGCTAGCTGGTGATTGGTGGCTACACACAATGCCTCTTGTCATTGGCTCACTAGATGTGTTCAGCTAGCGCCCAGTAGTGCATTGCTTCTCTAAAGCTCACTTTAACTATATGAACAGTCAAAATAAAACATTTATCATTCAGATACAGCATGCAATTTTAAGCAACTTTCTAATTTACTCCTATTAATGTTTCTTCGTTCTCTTGCTATCTTTATATGAATGTAAGCTTAGGAGCCTGGCCCATTTTTGGTTCAGCACCAGGGTAGCGCTTGCTGATTGGTGACTCCATTTAGACACCAATCAGAAAACGCTACCCCGGTGCTAAACTAAAAATGGGCCGGCTCCTATTCTTACATTCTTGCCTTTTCAAATAAAGATACCAAGAGAACAAAGAAAAATTGATAATAGGAGTAAATTAGAAAGTTGCTTACAATTGCTGCTCTATGTGAAACATGAATGTTTCATTTTGAATAGACGATTCCTTTAAACACTCTGACAATGTTTCTGTAGTCATTCCCTAATTGGCCTGAGCATAGTGGCGACACCCATTGCCTTATGGACACAAAACTTTGCACTTATTTCTTCAACATTTAAACGACTAATCTATAAAAGTAAAAAAAATACATCTGTGTATTATTCTCAGGCTAGTTTTTGCTTATTTACTGCTAGATTACAAGTGGAGTGCTAAAGTATCGTGCTCCCGCAAATGGGCAGATTTGCGGGAGCGCAAGAATTAACCAGCCATTACAAGTGGCGCTCAGAAAATTAGCCAGAGATTAGATCTCTGGTTAATTTTATTAAAGTGACCCAAATGCCCTCATAATAGAGGGCACTTATAGTTTTTTATTTTAAAAAAATCTATCTTTAAAAAAAAAAAAAACTGCACTAGGCAGTTTTGGGGCTTTAAAGTTGGCGGGAGTGGTGTGTTAGAAAGAAAACGGCATTGAAAAGTGCCTCTAAATTGCGGTCTATGGGAACTGTGCGGTCTATGGGAACCGCAATCTAAATATATATGTATATGCATTGCGTTTGACTTGTAATACTACTGCATATTATCCTGCGTTGGTATTACAAAAAGGAGAGCTAATATCGCAAGCAATATTTAGTGCTCCACTTTTTTTCCCTTAGAGTTTAAAGGGACACTGAACCCAAATTTTATTTTGTGATTCAGATAGAGCATGCAATTTTAAGCAACTTTATAATTTACTCCTTTTATCAATTTTTCTTTGTTCTCTTGCCATCTTTATTTAAAAAAGAAGGCATCTAAGCTATTTTTTTGGTTCAGACCTGGACAGTCCTTGTTTATTGGTGGGTGAATTTATCCACCAATCGGCAAGAACAACCCAGGTTGTTCACCAAAAATGGGCCGGCATCTAAACTTACATTCTTGCTTTTCAAATAAAGATACCAAGAGAATGAAGAACATTTGATAATAGGAGTAAATTAGAAAGTTGCTTAAAATTGCATGCTCTTATCTGAATCACAAAAGAAAAAATTGGGGTTTATATCCTACTCCTAATAATAAATTAATAACTTGTACTAGAAGCATTTTTGCTTATAGCAGTATATTTAAAAAATGCTTCCAATTCATACTCAAATGCACCCATGTACATTTCGATATTGACCTTTCTATCCCTTTAAACTTTAGCACAGAAACACTACTAATTTGCAAAACACTATCAATTAGTTATTTTTTTGATAGCTAGAAAAGGTTCCAAATTTTTATTATAAATTGTTTAGCAATCTACTGTAAGTTGCTTCCACACATGCCTGCTATGTGTGCTATATCTCTGCTATATGTAACCTAACATTTGTTAGTACCTGGTGGGCGCCACTTTGATATGTATCACTCTGCTGGTGTGTATATCCGTCAACCTGTAATTATTGTATTAAGAGACGGTAAACACCATGATACTTGTGTATTAAAATTTACTTTAGCTATGTGAAATGAAATAACTTTACAATATACTTTAAATATTTATTTTGCCCCCTTGTCTTTGTGCAGCATTTTTGGTATTTTTCTAGTGCTTAATACAAACATGTTTTGAAAAGCAAAATAATATCTGGAGTAAACACAGCAGGCGGAACTTGCAAGGAAAGGTGGTCCCAAAAAGTTATTCCTGCTCTGACTCGATTACCAAGAAGATATAAACAGCCATCCATTATATGAGTCAGAGATTGAGATGTATCTATACCATATAGCATAGATTCAGTTATTCATCAGAACAGGTCTGCTAGGAAAAATTCCCAACTTTTCTTATAATTTAGCTCTGAGCAGTTTCTAATTTACAACTTTAACTGCTCCCTGCTGATTTCTCAAGGCTAACCATACTACATATATATCCATAATTGGATTTATCAGATAGCAACTACAAAACAATGCACTCTATTCTAAGAATATAACTGGGGATAGCCTTTTTGTCTGTGGACTAAAGCCCAAATTGGATTCTCCAAATAAGGCAAAATAGTGGGTGGAGTTTGGCTTTTGAAAAATAACTGCAGTAAAAAGATGTTAATTTCTTTAAAAGTCAAGACTTGACTGATATGCAACACAACAGAAATGTATTGTAATTACAAGGTGATGATTGTCTTTTTAATTGGTGCCTGTGATAATATAAAGGGACCTTCCAGACAAAATTAAAATGCATATCAGTTTTAAATATATTTTTTTGTAATTCATTTGTATTAGCAAAAAAGATTCTAGTGCAAGCTACCACTGTTTAAGTGGTGTATTGCACACAAAGCGTATATATCATGTTTCATGCGCCGGCATTTTAAACTCTGCTCAGAGAGCTAGCAATGGCTTGTATCTTTTAATTTGAGTTATTGCCATTGCAATACAAATCACTACCTGCTCTCTGAACAGCCATTTCTGTGCATATATCATATATAGATATGCTTTATGAGCATAGTAATACAGACGTGGCCGAAAATATTGGTACCCTTGCATTTTAAGAGAGAAACTCAAAAAAAGCCTGACTAGAGTTTGCCAAATTGCATGTTGACAAGCCATAGTCCTTCTGGGAGAATGTCCTTTGGACAGACGAAACAAAAGTAGAGCTTCTTGGCTGATCACAACTCCATGTTTATAGAAGGAAAAGGCCAATTTCAAAAAAATGGAAAACTCACATTAGACTACTCAAGTCACATTTGCATAAGATTACATGTTGTTGTATCTAGTACATTGTATATGAGGCATGATGAGAAATGCATTTCCATGTTGGTGGTCCATAATGTAAACTTTTTTCAAGACACACCTTAAAAATGAAGAAAGCACACTGGTGTGCATTATTGAAACATTTGCAGTAGAGACTAGGTCAGGAATATTATTTTATTATTTATTTATAAAGCGCCAACAGATTCTGCATCACTGTCCATGATAAAAGTACAGTACAATACAATATAAAAGACACCAGACAAAGTTTAACAAACAAATACAGGGGGAAAGTTAATTGAAAAGATGGAATCAATGAAGTACAGTTAGTGCAATGTAATACTTCTCTATAGAGTTTTAGTCACTAGCAAGCCACTGGTGTTGTACGGTAGCCGCCTCCTCTCTGGCAATGTGAATTTACTTCCTACAAGGTTCCATACTGTCAGTCACAATTTACGACAGATATTTGATACATATCAAACAAGCAGTGAGTACCATGGTGGGTGGGTAAGTACCCAAGCCAAATATTACTCAGGGCAACAGAGGATTCCTAAGTTAAGATCATTGGCCCTACATATCTCTAGTAAGAAGAGTCCTTTTTGGGCAGATTATCTGTCATAGCATAATGCACTGCATAAAGGCTGAACATTTGTTTTTTGTAGCTTTTGCATGAACTGTAATTTATAGGTGCTGGAACTATTTTGTTTAACTTTTTACTGTCTATTGAGAAGGTTATTGCTAATGTTAACATGGAGAATTCTGAGACTGCAGCCACTGATGCTATGTAAGCTGAGGGTAGTTCATTAAACATTGATATTTCCAAAGATACATGTTTAAAGTGTAAAATAGTGACAATTTGTCCACCTGCGCAGCTGTGCAGTCTGATTTACAGCCTCATTCTCAGGTTGCTTGTTGTCTCTTCTATTGAACATCCACCTGAATATATTACCCAGGGAGGGGTAATCAAATTTGTGCCAGATTTTAAATCTCATTTGCAGTCAGCAGTTTTTTGCAGCTATTGCGGCGCTGCTGACAGCAAGTAAATGTAATCGCAAATATAAAAATATTTCTTCTGTCTCTTTGTCCAAGGGTAGTACTCCTGCTGGTTCTTCTGGGACAAGGCAATCACAGGTCTCTGAGACTGAATGATCTTCTTGTAGCTCAGAAGGCAAGGTTTCCTCAGATGAGTCTTCTAACTCAGATAAGGAGTCAGAGGACATTACCTTTTCAATTTAAGATGGATCACTTACGATCATTGTTTAAAGACGTATTAAAGACCCTAGGAGTCCAGGAGTCGAAATTAGCTGAGGAAAAGCTGGTTCAGAAACTAGACCTTATCTTCAGACCTAAATCTAGGGTACCAGAAACTTTCCCTGTATTGTCATTGGTTTCAGAAATCATTTCTAAAGAATGGAACAGGGCAGGAGTTCCCTTCACCCCTTCTAGTCTAATTTGAAATTATGGGGAACTATTCCCATGGTGGTAGAAAGTGCTATATCTACTTTAGCTAAACAAACTACTATACCTCTGGAGTATAGTACTTCTTTCAGGAACCCAATGGACAGAAAACTGGAAGGTTATTTGAGGCATTTTTACAAGGGGGACTTACGTTTCAATCTGCTGTGAGCATAGTTGCAGTGGCTGGTGTGACAGCTTTCTGGTGTGACTCTTTAGCTGATTTAGTGTTGGTGGAATCCCCACTAGAGGATATCCAGGATAAGATTCAGTTGTTAAAAACTGCTAATTCCTTTATTTGTGATTCAATTTTAGAAATCATTTGCATTAATGCCAAGAGTAGAGCTCTAGTAGTATTATCCAGAAGAGCTATTTGGCTGAAATGGTGTCTAAGTCCAGACTGTTATCTTTAGCCTTTAATGGTAAGGATCTATTTGGTCCAAGATTGGACTCAATTATTTCTACCTTCAATGTTGCTAAGGGTGCTTTTTTGCCTCAAGATAAGAAGTTGAAGACAAAAGGTAAATCAAACGCTCGTTTTTCGTTCCTTTCCCCAAAACAAAAACCAGAGAACCTCCACGTCTTCTTAGAGGAGGGAGTGAGTCCTCTAAGATGACCTGGAGACTGAATCCAGTTTGAGCAAGTCAAAGAAGTCTAAGAAGACCACAGTTAACCAGAAATGTAAGAGACAGACTACGCCTTTTTCGGGAGGCATGGGCTTTGTCTGTTCATGTAAATCTTTTGTCTTTCCTAAAGAGTTGAATAATAGAGAGACATGGTAGTGCAAAGGGAGTGCCAATGTTTTGTGGGATAAAAATCAGACATTTTCCTTCTGCTGTAGAGACTGCTAGGCTCCAAGAACTGTATGGCTTATTACTGGCCTAGAGTGTATAAGGGAGATCAGAATTATTAAAGGGACATTTGGTGAGCCAATGACAAGGAATGTGTGTGTAGCCAACAATAACCAGCTTGCTCCAACTAGTGTAACTCTCCAGGTTGGCCCTACCTATGTATGCTTTTAAACATAGTATACAAAGAGAACAAAGTGCATTTGAAAATAGAAGAAAATTGAAAAGTCTCTCAAAATGGCATGGTCTGACTGAACCATTGAAAAGAGGGGCAAATTGTATTGAACGTTAGTACTTTCTAATCTCCCTAAATTTTTCTGTAAACACTCTACACCTTCTCCTGTCTGACTTTACCTTCTCCTCTCTTCTCATTAAATTTGCAGCTCTTCCTTTTACAAACAGCACTCAGACCATTCATATCTCTTCTTCTGCCTTCCCCCCTCTGCAACACACATGAACTATGCCTATTTCACCTCACTCAGTCAACCATGCTCCACTGATTCTAATCTTAAAGACTCGCATAAGACACACTCTCATCTTCTCCTTGCAGCTGGGGGTGTCTCGCCTAAACCAGGTCCACCCTCTACTCACTACCCTGAATGACACCTCCAAAACCTTGCCCACATAAACCTCTCAACCTTATTAACTTAACTTCTATTAATAAACCACAGTTCTCTTGTGCCCTTTGGAATGAACACTCTGTATGCAATAAACTCACATCTCTTCACGACATATTAATTTAATAAACACTTAAACTGTTAGCCCTCACAGGAACTCGGCTTTCCTCCTCTTACACAACTGCTGTAGCCTCTCTGTCCTATGGTGGCCTGCACTTTAGTCACACTCCTAGGCTAGGAGAAAGACAAGGAGGGGTAGTAGGAATTCTTCTGTCTTCATACTGTACCTTCCACTGCATTCCTTCACCCCCTCTCTTTCACGCTACCCGCCTCTTCTCCCCTGTAGCTCTCCAGGTTGGCCCCCTGGCCCAGCATCACAATTTCTAGACCACTTTGAAGCCTGGTTTCCACACTTTCGCTCTTGTAATGTCCCTTCTCTTATCTTAGGGGACTTTAACATACCCGTTGACTATTCTAATATGTCTGCTGCCTTTTAAACTCTTACCACCTGATTTTAGCAAAAATGCTTAATCATTTATTACCACGCCTGGTAGATTTGGATCAGGTGGGATTTATTTTGAGAAGGGAGGCCCCGAATAACGTTTGCAAACTTATTGACTTAATTGACATTTCTACTCAGAACGGAATGCCTTCTGTGCTTCAAGCAATAGTCCCAGATAAGGCATTTGATAGGGTTAATTGGACATACCTCATACAAACGATGCAACATTTTGGAATTAAGAGACATTTTTTAACAGCAATACGAGCTATTTATTCTTCCCCCACTGCATTTGTTAAAATTGCGGGTTACAAGTTTAATAACCTAGATATAAATAATGGAACTAGACAGGGGTGTCCTCTTTCCCCTCTCCTGTTTGCCCTTTGTATTGAGCCATTAGCAGCCCGAATAAGTAGTAACCCAGATATTTCGGGAATAACAGTCGTGACACCTCGCATAAACTTTCCCTGTTTGCAGACGATCTTATTCTCACACTCACAAAACCCTTAATCTCCCTACCGATTCTTTATAACCTCATTCGCTCTTTCTCTGACATTGTGGGATAAAAAATAAATCAATTATACAAGAATTGAACAAGGATTGGGCAAGGGGGAAGACACAAGACAAGTACTTTTGTAATATGTTTTATGTAGCTCATTGTTTCCTTATGCAACTGCTTCTGTAATACTGTGTCTTATGTGATTAATTGGTTCCCACTTTTGTAAAAATGCTCAATATATTCACATTCCTTTTTGCTGCCTCTTGTCTCTATAACAAAATACATTATTCAATTACTCCTTCTCCCTCTCCACCTGCACTGTTCATTAGCCCATCTCTCTTAAACCCACTTTACTTTTGTACTCATGAACTTTACCTATTCCTAAACACTCTCCCCCCTGCACCTCGTCTCAAAAATAATCTCATTTCTGCAAATCTGTATCTCATCTCATGTCACTCTCCCTCTTGCTTTTACTAACTGCTGGTGACATCTCCTCTAATCCTGATCCCCAACAACTGCCTAGCCGTGCACATCCATTTGTACCATTCCATAGACAAAACAAAAACAAAAAAACAAAACTCTGCCAACCTTACTCACATTCCTCTTGTATCAAAAGCCACTACCCCTTTCACTTGTGCACTCTGGAACTCTCGCTTTGTTTGCAACAAGCTCACTTCTATACATGACATCTTTATCTCTCGCTCCCTCAACCTTCTGGCCCTAACAGAAACCTGGCTCTCTCCCCTAGACACAACATCCACTGCTGCTCTGTTACATGGGGGTCTCCACTTCAGCCACACTCCTGGGTCTAGTAATAGACAAGGAGGTGGTGAAGGTATTTTACTTTCCTCTCATTGCACCTTTCAACAAATATAACCCATCTCTTCCCTCACATTTTCCTCACTCGAAACCCATATGATTTGCTTTTTCTCTCCTCTCTCTATACGTGTTGCAGTCATATACTGACCCCCTGACTCCTCAACTCAATTTCTAGATCACTTGGCTGCCTGGCTACATTATTTCCTTTCTTGAGACACCCCTGCCCTCATTCTTGGCGACTTCAACATCCCTCTTGATAATCCCACTGCCTCATCTGCAAAACAACTTCTGCAACTCACTTCCTCTTTCGGTTTGGCACAATGGACTGATTCTCCCACTCACACAGACGGTCACTCCCTTGACATAATTCCATTCTCTCACCCCCTCAAATACTCTCAATCAACCACAACCCACATAACCTTAAACTTAGCTCATTCTCCCCTGTTACTGAGGAAGAAGTTTCGGCACTTATACTGCGCTCTCACCTCACTACCTGTCCCCTTGACCCTATCCCATCACAACTACTCCCCTCCCTCTCTGCTACCATTACCCCTATACACACACATTTTTAACCTCTCCCTCAACACCGGTATATTTCCCTCATCTCTGAAGCATGCACTAGTCACACCTATCCTCAAAAAACCTTCCCTTGATCCTACCTCCCCATCCAACTACCGCCCTATTTCCCTCCTCCCTCTTGCCTCAAAGCTTCTTGAAAAACTAGTATATACACGCCTATCCCATTTCCTTACATCAAACTCCCTCCTTGACCCACTGCAATCTGGATTTTGTCACCATCACTACACAGAGACAGCAATAGTTAAGGTTACCAACGACCTACTTACAGCAAAATCAAAAGGCCACTTTTCTCTGCTTATCCTCCTTGATCTGTCCGCAGTCCTTGACACTGTTGACCACCCTCTTTTGTTCCAAACCCTCCAATCCTTTGGCATCTGTGACACAGCCCTCTCGTGGCTCTCTTCCTACCTGTCTAACCGTACCTTTAGTGTAGCCTTCTCTGGGGCCTCCTCTGCCCTGTCACCACTTTCTGTCGAGTACCGCAAGGCTCTGTCCTCGGTACCCTTCTCAATCTACACGTCATCACTAGGTTCCCTAATAAAGTCCCACGGTTTCCAATATCATTTGTATTCCGAAGACACCAAAATCTACTTCTCTGCACCAGACCTATATCCTTCCTTGCTTACCCATGTCACTAACTGTCTTTCTCACATCTCTTCCTGGATGTCCTCTCACTACTTCAAGCTAAATCTCTCCAAAACGGAGCTCCTTATTTCCCCCCTTCTAAAATCTCCACCCCCAATCTCTCTATAACTGTTGACAACTCCATCATTACCCCTACCCCGCATGCCTGATGTCTCAGGGTCACATTTGACTCAGATCTTTCTTTCACTCCTCACATTCAGTCCTTGGCTAAAGCCTGCCGCTTTCACCTTAAAAACATATCTAAAATTAGACACTTCCTTACACAAGACACAACTAAGATTTTAATCCACTCTCTCATCCTTTCCCGCCTCGGTTACTGCAATTCTGTCCTCTCTGGTCTCCCCACCTGCCGCCTAGCTCCTTTACAATCCATAATGAATGCATCTGCCAGGCTCATCTTCCTTACACGTCACTCTTCATCTGCTGCACCTCTCTGCCAATCCCTTCACTGGCTTCCTCTTGCCTCTAGGATCAAACACAAAATTCTCACTCTGACATACAAAGCCCTCAATTGCACTGCCCCCCTATATCTCAGACCTTGTCTCCAGATACTCTCCCTCCTGTCCCCTTCGCTCTTCTCATGACCTCCTACTCTCCTCCTCTCTTGTTACCTCATCACACTCCTATTTACAGGACTTCTCCAGACTGGCTCTCATCTTGTGGAACTCTCTGCCTCGTTCCACAAGACTCTCCCCTAGTTTTGAAAGCTTCAAGCGCTCCCTAAAGACTCTCTACTGTTCATGCATACAACCTACGCTAACCTTTCTTTATACCAGTTCCTCTCCTCCATCGCTATCCCCTGAACCCTCTTAGCATGTAAGCCTAAGAGTCCAGCTGTTTGTAGACTACAACATTGCAACTCTTGGCAGGGCCCTCTACCCTTTTGATCCATATAATTGTTTTGTTGTACTATGCATTTGTTTATAGCACTGCGGAATCTGTTGGCACTCTACAAATAACCGATAATAATAATAAAATAAAGGGAAATGTGAAGGCATTGGAATAATGATCCCCCCACATACTAAGAAACCAATTAAACTCAATTTCGACTTCATCTGGGCTAAGAAAATTATTAAATACCTTGGAGTCAATATCTCTAGCAATTTAAGAGACCTTATAGCCTTAACTATAAGCCCCTTATTTTAACAATAAGGAAGTCGTTGGAAAAGTGGAATTGTTTAAAACTATCTTTGTATGGACGTATTGCGGCCCTTAAGATGACTATCTTACCGAAAATCCTCTATCTCTTTAGAGCCCTTCCGATATCTATCAAAATTTCAGAACTTAAAAATTTACAAAAAGACCTTATAAAATTTATTTGGGGAAAGGGTAGGCACCGAATCAACAGTAAAGTTATGATCCGCCATAGGAGTCAGGGGGGACTGGGAGCTCCATACTTAATTTCATACTACTACTCAGCCAGATTAGCACAAGCCACATTGTGGCATAACGGGGGGAGGATGCTCTGTGGGTCTCTTTAGAAACTAAAATGTTGTCCCTCCACTCCATAGACCATCTATTATGGATCGAAAAAGGGGATAGCCCCTCCTCCTGGAAAACTTATTTAACTATAGCTCACACAATTCACATATGGGATTTAATTCAGAGAAAATTCTCTCTCAGTGGAAAGGGTCGCAAACCAGCTTCTTTATCGTCATGAAAACCAATTTCTTTCATGTAATTGGCAAGAGTCCATGAGCTAGTGACGTATGGGATATACAATCCTACCAGGAGGGGCAAAGTTTCCCAAACCTCAAATGCCTATAAATACACCCCTCACCACACCCACAATTCAGTTTTTACAAACGTTGCCTCCTATGGAGGTGGTGAAGTAAGTTTGTGCTAAGATTTCTACGTTGACATGCGCTTCTCAGCATTTTGAAGCCCGATTCCTCTCAGAGTACAGCGAATGTCAGAGGGATGTGAAGAGAGTATCACCTATTGAATGCAATGGTCTTCCTAATGGGTATCTATTTCATAGGTTCTCTGTTATCGGTCGTAGAGATTCATCCCCTACCTCCCTTTTCAGATCGACGATATACTCTCATATACCATTACCTCTACTGATAACTGTTTCAGTACTGGTTTGGCTATCTGCTTTATGTGGATGGGTGTCTTTTCGGGAAGTATGTTTTTTATTACTTAAGACACCCCAGCTATGGTTTGGCACTTTATGCATTCATATAAAGTTTTAAATATATGTATTGTACTTATATTTGCCATGAGTCAGGTTCATGTATTTCCTTGTGCAGACTGTCAGTTTCATATTTGGGGGAAATTAACATTTTAAGAAATACTTTTCTTACCTGGGGTGTAGTCTTTTTTTCAAAATTAAAGTGATGGTAAAGTTCGGTGGTCAGCTTAGCACAGTTAGATCCGTTATTTAAAAATAATATGAGTTTAATTCATTGTTTTTCTTTAATCTATGTCTAACTATCATTTTCGTTGCATACAAACTGATATTTTTCGGATGTTTAAATCTCCCCACTTCCCAATACATATCTTACTTCCTTGTCACGTTTTTCTCATAGCCAACTGACTTTCTGGCCGATCGGCGGCCGTGAAGCCACGTCATCATAATGTCTAATCTATTGCGCATGCGCAAAATCAGTTCCATGCGCAATTCTGTCGGACGCGCGTGCCCAATTCGCGCATGCGCAAAGCTTTTTGTGTGCCGGGAAAGTCAGCTGTTCTCACTGCCGCTCTAACTATATTGATCAGCATACTAGTATCGATCTTACAATTAAAATCGTTTATGGGTTTTTGATATAGGCTCACGGATCTCACAACTTCAGATTCTCAAATCGCATAGTACTGAATGAATACATAATTGCTATTCATTCAGTACTATGTTTGCAAATCATTGACGCATGCGCATTTAAGGTGTGATAACAAAATCGCATGCGCATTGTAGCACTGATCGCATGCGCAATGTGTTGCATTATCGTGAACGAGCATTTCAGCTACGTATAGAGCGGGTGGGACCACTCTATACGTAAAGTCCTAAAAATACAGGAAGAGGAGGGTGGGCGGAGCAATGACGAATACGAATAAAATATAACATCAATTTTGAAAAAAACTATAAAAAAAACATAGCGATGCTTATTTATTAATGATAAATATTACATAGATGTTTTGCTGATGTTCAAAATTTACTTTCACTTTAACTACATTTTTCTTGCAGATTGCGGGCAGTATTAGGCCCGCGGGTGCGCCAAATGCTAGACTTTATTGCGTCATTCTTGGCGCAAGAATTATTTGGCGCGAAAGTACGTCAGTTGACGCAAGTTCGTCATTTCCGGCGTTGTAGTTGACGGCGAGTTCCTTACACAGGGTTGCGTCGTTAGTGACGCGAGTGTGTCATTTCCGGATGTTGTTGGCGCCAAAACAATTTCAGTTACGTTGTGCGTCATACTTGCCGCCAAATTTTTTCATTAATTTAATACCCCATAGCTATTTGCCTCGTGCTTTTTTCTATGTCAGAGGGCTATGCTTTTTGCATTTTTTTACCATTCCTGAAACTGTCATATAAGGAAATTGACAAATTTTGCTTAATATGTTGTTTTTTGTTTTACATTTTGCAAGATGTCAGTCTGATCCTGCCTCAGAAGTAGAGCTGCAACAACTAATCGTCATAATCGATAATAATCGATTATGAAAATAGTTGTCAACAAATCTCATAATCGATTAGTTGGTCCTTAGCCTAAAGGACATCTACAGACGTATACTTTTCACTTTTTCAGAACAGTATAAGTACCCCTGGCTTATGTGCAACCCAGATATAATATTCATCTAGATATTTTCCCCTAACCTTTTAGCTGGTTATTTACCATTGCATATAGCTATTCAAGATATTTTTTATGTTAGAATGAAGTCAAGGGTTACTTTATTGAGAGGCCCCTTGCCAAGGTGGAAGTTATACCTCTTTTCAAACAGTTTTTGGTTTTGTTTAAGTATAAAACTGTGCTCTTCTGTTTTAAAATTGGACAAACAGTTGTGTTAATGTAAAGTTTTAGTCTGAAGTTTATATTTGTAAAACTCAGTATGTGGATTTTATTTAAAATATACGAAACAATTATTGGTTTTTTTTATCCGATTAGTCGATTAATCGAAAAAATAATCGGCAGATTAATCGATTATGAAAATAATAGTTAGTTGCAGCCCTACTCAGAAGTATCTGTTGGAACTTTGCTGCCTGATGTCGGTTCTACTAAAGCTAAGTGCATTATATTTCCGAATGTCATTTGTATTGGTTATCATGATAAACTTTTACATGCAGATATTGTGTCCATCAGTAAATAGTACATTGCCTGTTGTTGTTCTTTCAAATTTTAATGTACATGTTATAGCTATGAAATTTAAAGATTTTGTTACTGATTCTATTCAGAAGGCTTTGTCTGCTATTCTGCCTTCTAATTAATATAAAGGTCTTTTAAAACTTCTCATAAGGTTGATGAAATTTCTAATGACCGACAACATAATGAATTATCCTCCTATGATGAGGATCTATCTGATTCAGAAGATCCTTCCTCAGATATTGACACTAACAAATCTACTTATTTATTTAAAATGAAGTATTTTCGTTCTTTGTTAAAGAAGTGTTAATTATTTTGGATAACGTGGAAACTAGTGCTCTTTATATTAGAACTAGTAAATTATGTTTTTAAACCTCCTGTGGTTACTCCAGAGGTTTTTTTCCTGTTCCTGATGCTATTTCTGATATGATTTCTAAGGAATGGAATAAATCGGGTACTTCTTTTATTCCTTCTTCAAGGTTTAAAAATTGTATCCTTTTACCAGCAATTTCTATAGAGTTTTGGGAAAAGATCCTCAAAGTTGATGGGGCTATTTCTACTCTTGCTGAACGTACCTTTATTCCTATAGAAGATAGTACTTAAGTTCCTTTAGATAGGAAACTTGAATCTTATCTAAGGAAAACTTATTTATATTCAGGTCGGCTCAGGCCTGCAATTTCTTTTACTGATGTTGCAGCTGCATCAACATTTTTGTTGGAGAATTAGCGCAACAAGAATTGGATTCTGATTTATCTAGCATTGTTCGCTTACTGCAACATACTAATCAGTTCTGATGCCATTTTTTAAAATCATCAAGATTGATGTTAGATCTATGTCTTTAGCTGTTTTTATCTAGAAGAGTTTTGAGGCTTAAATCTTGGAATGACTTTTTAAGTCTAGATTGCTATCTCTTTCTTTCCAAGGTAATAAGAGACCTAAGGGTAAATATAGAGCTTCTAATCGTTTTCGTTCTTTTTGTCAAATAAGGAGCAAACACCTAATCCTTCCCTATGGAATCTGTTTCCAATTGGAAACCTTCATTAATTGGAATAAATCCAACCCATTTAAGAAACCAAAAGCCAGCCCCTAAGTCCGCATGAAGGTGCGACTCTCATTCCAGCTGAGCTGGTAGGGGGCAGATTAAGGTTTTTTCAAGGATGTTTGGATACATTCTGTCCAAAATCAATGTTTTCAGAGTATTGTCTCTCAGGGGTATCGGATAGGATTCTGAGTAAATCCTCCTGTGAGAAGATTTTTTTCTCTCACGCTTCCCAGCAAATCCAGTTAAAGCTCAGGCTTTCCTGAAGTGTGTTTCAGACCTGGAGTTCAGGGGTAGTTATGCCAGTTCTTTTTCAGGAACAAGGTCTGGGGTTTTATTCAAATCTATTCATTGTCCCAAAGAAGGAAATTTCATTCAGACCAATTCTGGATCTGAAAATTTTGAATCGTTATGTAAGAGTACCAACTTTCAATGGTGACTTTAAGGACTGCTCTGCCTTTTATTCAGCAAGGACATTTTAGGTCCACAATGGACTTGCAGAATGTATACCTTCATATTCCGATTCATTCAGATCATTATTAGTTCCTGAGATTCTCTTTTCTAGACAAGCATTACCAATTTTTTGCTCTTCCATTTGGACTAGCAACCCCTCAAAGAATCTTTTTTAAAGGTTCTAGGTGCCCTGCTTTTTGGAAACCAGAGAGCAGGGTATTACAGTGTTTCCTTATTTGGACTATATCTTGGTACTAGCTCAGTCTTTACGTTCTGCAGAATCTCACACGAATCAACTAGTGTTGTTTCTTCGAAAACATGGTTGGAGGATCAATTTACCAAAAAGTTTCTTGATTCCTCAGACAAGGGTCACCTTTTTTAGGTTTCCAGATAGATTCAGTGTCCATGACTCTGTCTCTAACAGACAAGAGACATTTGAAAGTGGTTGCAGCCTATCGGTACCTTCAGTCTCAGTCATTCCCTTCAGTGGTTATGTGGTGGTTATGTTTGCTGAATCCATGGTGCAGGGATTATAAAAGATATCACAATTAATATCCTTAAATCCCAATGTTTGACACTCTCTGACGTGGTGGTAAAAACACCAGAGTTTAGTTCAAGGAGCTTCTTTGTTCAGCTAACCTGGACTATGATCACTAAAAATGCAAGTCTTTCAGGTTAGGGAGCTGTTTGGGGATCTCTGACAGCACAAGAGGTTTGGAAATCTCAAGAGGCGAGATTACCAATCAATTTCAGAGCTCTTCAGTTTTGGCCTCTGTTGAAGAGAGAACCGTTCATTTATTTTCAAACAGACAATATCACAGTGGCATTTGTCAATCAGCAGGGTGGGACTCACAGTCCACAAGTTATGAAAGTAGTATCTCGGATACTTGCTTGGGCGGAATTCAGCTCCTGTCTAAATTCTGTGGTGCATATCCCAGGTATAGACATTAGAAGGCGGATTATCTCAGCCGTCAGATTTTACATCCGGGGGGGGGGTGGTCCCTCCATCCAGATGTGTTTTCTCAGATTGTTCAGATATGGGGTCTTCTAGAGATGGATCTGATGGCCTCTCATCTAAACAAGAGACTTCCCAGATGCCTGTCCAGGTCCAGGGATTTTCAGGCGGAAGCAGTGGGTGCGCTGACACTTCCTTGGTGTCATCAACCTGCTTATATTTTCCTGCCTCTAGTTCTTCTTCCAAGAGTGATTTCTAAAATCATCATGGAACTATCGTTTGTGTTGCTGGTGGCTCCAGCATGGCCTCACAGGTTTTGGTATGTGGGTCTTGTTCGGATGTCCAGCTGCCAACCTTGGTCACTTCCGTTAAGGCCAGACCTACTGGCTCAAGGTCTGTTTTTCCATCAGGTTCTCAAATCATTAAATTTGAAGGTATGGAAATTGATCGCTTAGTGCTAAGTCATAGAGGTTTCTCAGTGATTAATACTATGTTACAGGCTCGTAAATCTGTTTCTAGAAACATTTATTATCGAGTTTGGAAGACTTACATTTCATGGTGTTCTCATAAATTCTCTTGGCATTTCTTTTAGAGTTGCAAGAATTTTACAGTTTCTTCAGGATGGTTTGGATAAAGGTTTTGTTTGCAAGTTCCTTGAAGGGACAAATCTCTGCTCTTTCTTTTATTCACAGAAAGATTGCTAAACTTCCTGATATTCACTGTTTTGTACAGGCTTTAATTCGTATTAAGCCTGTCTTTAAATCAATCTCTCCTCCTTGGAGTCTTAATTTGGTTTTGAGCGCTTTACAGGCTCCTCCATTTGAGCCTATGCATTCTTTGGACATTTATCTACTTTCTTGGAAAGTGTTGTTCCTTTTGGCCATCTCTTCTGCTGAAAGAGTTTCTGAGCTATCTGCTCTTTCTTGTGAATCTCCTTTTCTGATTTTTCATCAGGATAAGGCGGATTTGCTGACTTCATTTAAATTTTTTCCTAAGGTTGTGAATTCTAACATTAGTAGAGAAATTGTTGTCCCTTCCTTGTGTCCTAATCCTAAAAATACTTTGGAAAGATCCTTACATTCTTCTTTGGATGTGGTGAGAGCTTTAAAATATTATATTGAAGCTACTAAAGATTTCAGGAAGACTTCCAGTCTATTTGTTATATTTTCTGGTCCTAGGAAAGGTCAGAAGGCTTCTGCTATTTCCTTGGCTTCTTGGTTAAAGCTTTTGATTCTTCAGGCTTATTTGGAGTCGGGTCAGGCCCCATCTCAGAGAATTACAGCTCATTCAACTAGATCAGTCTCCACTTCGTGGGCTTTTAAGAATGAAGCTTCAGTTGATCAAATTTGCAAAGCAACAACTTGGTCTTCTTTTCATACATTTACTAAATTCTACCGTTTTGATGTATTTGCTTCTTCAGAAGCAATTTTTGGTAGAAAAGTTCTTCAGGCAGCTGTTTCAGTTTGATTCTTCTGCTGATGCTTTAAGTTTTTCTTGTCATTAAAGAATAAACTTATATTTTGGGTTGTGGATTATTTTTTTCAGCAGAAAATGGCTGCTGTTTATTTTTATCCCTCCCTCTCTAGTGACTCTTGCTTGGAGTTCCACATCTTGGGTATTGATATCCCATACGTCACTAGCTCATGGACTTTTGCCAATTACATGAAAGAAAACATAATTTATGTAAGAATTTACCTGATAAATTCATTTCTTTCATATTGGCAAGAGTCCATGAGGCCCACCCTTTTTATGATGGTTATGATTTTTTTTGTATAAAGCACAATTATTTCCAAATTCCTTTGTTGATGCTTTTTACTCCTTTATCACCCCACTACTTGGCTATTCGTTAAACTGAATTGTGGGTGTGGTGAGGGGTGTATTTATAGGCATTTGAGGTTTGGGAAACGTTGCCCCTCCTAGTAGGATTGTATATCCCATACGTCACTAGCTCATGGACTCTTGCCAATATGAAAGAAATGAATTTATCAGGTAAATTCTTACATAATTTTTTTTTTTTTTTTTTTTTTTTTTTCCCCCTTAAACCTTGTGTATAAAGTGTATAAGATTACTCTATCTTAAACCTCAATACAGAAATAATACTCTCAATATGTATCTATCAGGTCTTTTTGGTATTGTGTCCTTTTACCTCTCTGTTATTTTGCTAAAAATTCCCCTTGTAGTCTTATCTCCAGCTGAGCAGTAAATTTAAACCTTCCCGCACTCCGTCTATACTCTGCTCACCCTCCCGCGGTACAGGATTTAATATAAATCACCTTATATAATAATTTAACCACTCCTATGTCTGGGGATCCACATGTATTCTTACAAATGCAAGACCTTTTTACTATGGTAGATTCACATATATTTTCAGAGTTTTATCTCACATTTATCCACCTAACTTAGTAGTAGGTTCTGCTTCAGTGTTTTATCATTAATCTCCCTATCAATATCACTATTGATCAGCAACAATGTCATATGTGAACTATACACAGTATTTCAGTTATTCTCTAAGTCATGTCATCATTATCAATAATACTCATCAGCATTGCCACAGATAGAATATATGCATTACTACAGTTAATCACTGAATCCTCAGTATCTATGCTGCAGAGTTCTCTTAAAGTCCTTAAAATTTTAAGGTTCTTTTAAAGTCCTTGGGTGTATCTTAGGCCTTTTGCCCGGTTCTTCTCTGACAATTCTTTACTTATGTAGTGTTTTTAATGCTTATCCCAGCAGCAGTCTCTGCTTTGCTTAATCCCTGATTTCTTAAAGATGTTATACAAAGTCTTTCACTATGGGTAAAAAAGGGTCAGGGGGGGGGGGAAAGACAGTCGTTGCCAGGTCCTACTCTTGCAGGAACCCCTTAATGCTTTAACTGTGGTTATACACCTGGCCCTCCCCCCCCTCTCTCTGCCCAAATTTCCAAGCCGGCCAAAAAAAACACAGAGGCGGGATCCAAAAGCAAACTAACAGTTAATAGGTTTTCACTTATCTTAGTCGTGGAGTGGTTTCAGCCTCTGTCGCTCTCTGGAGCCGCAAGCTCTCTCCTCCTTAGTTTCCCTTTTGCAATAGGGACTTGACGATAGGCACAGTCAATATTTGCACTCCGGTTCCCGTGGGACCTTCTGTGCCGGTGACCCGGTTGTCTTGTCACCTTGCTGTTTTCCCCAGGGGCGGGATCCTGGTGCCTGGGCGCTCTCACCGCTACTGCCGCTCGCCACTTCCTTCGTGGGTCCCCGCGGCTGGCGTGTACCTCCCGGTGATCAGGCAGCTACCTCCTCAGCGAGTTCTCTCAGCCTGGATCAGGCCAGCTGTCGGTAGCCTCCGGTCTCCGTTTTGGCCCTTGCGAATCCTGGACGGGATTAGTTTCACCCGCCTATAGGCACTCAGCTTCTCGATATTGCCTCAGGCCTCCAGGTACAGACAGCGTTCTCCACACGCGACTGTGCACCTAGCCCCTCCTACCGGAAGTCCCACCAACAAGTTGTATCTGTAAGCACAGACAAATTCTTACATAAATTATGTTTTTTACTCGACAAATGGGCAAACCGAGGTCTCTATAGAATAGCAGACGTCATTAAATGTAATTCTATACTTACCTACACACACTACTTGGAACTGAACCCTTCTGACAATAAATGCTGGTACCATTACCTACTGCTTAAATCAATTATACAAAAAACCTTAGGGAAAAACACGAAACTCCACAGACAATTGTTTGGATAGGATCTGTTTAGCCAAACATAAAATGAAGGGAACCATTGGCCTACTATACCCACTCATTAATAGCCCCCTTACCCCTCCGAAAACAGGTTTTATGACTTAATGGGAATCAGATCTAAATAGAGAATTTACCCATCCACAATGGTTAAAGTTACTAAAATAAGACCCCACTTTTAGCTGCTGCGCTCACCTGAAGAAAAATTACTTGAAAACTGTATTCAGATGATACCAGACTCCACTAAGATTCACAGCCCAAGGAGTACCAGAGATACAGCAGTGCTATAGAGGTTGTCAAAGTGTAGGGACGTATTTTCACATGTGGTGGTTATGTTCTCAACTCAGAAATCCAGCTCTCTCCAGACACCACATTATTACATTATCCGATCAATTCCCTACCTAAACACATAAATAATTTGATATTTAATGTCTGCACTACTGCAAGAATTTGTGTTGCAAGATTTTAGAAAACTTCTATGGTAAATTTCAAGATTGTGGAAGTCAAAATCGAATATATATACCAGATGTCTGGTTCTGCAGCAGGTATTTTAGATTCTAAGGACCAATTCTTCCAGATATAGGAACCATGGATTTCCTACTCGGAAATGAAAAGTAGGTCTTCAGTCCCTGGTTTATCTGGGTTGGAAATAGGTCTAGTTGGACAGGGGGGAGCCATCCAGAAGTAACCTTTTCATCCCTATAAGTTTTTTTGTTTTTTTTCCTCTTTTTTTTTCTCTCTTCTGCCCAAATTATTTAGAACTGATTTATGCCATGTACTTATATTCTTGATTTAGTTTTTTTTCTTTTTTGTTGTATGCTGTACCTTTACTTTTAATTTTCATTTTTTATTCTAATATGAAAAACCAATAAAAAATTATTAAAACTAAACTCTTACCACCTATTTTGGTCTGTCCCAGTGGACAACATCTCCAACCTACTGTAAAGGCAATTCAAATTATCTGGTCTTCACCAACCACTGTGCCATTTCCAACTTCTCTAACTTCCCCTTTCCTCTCTCTGCCCACCATCTACTAGCTTTCTCTCTTACACTACCTGCTGCATCTTTGCAAGAGCCCAAAAACTACTACCTTACAGGAATTGACTTGGATCTCACAGACTTTTCTGCTCAACTGAATCCTCTACTCTCCAACATTTCATCCCACTCTTGCTCTTGTTTCTCTACAGTATAAGTCAGCACTAAAATCAACACTTGACAAAGATGCACCCTCCACTGTTTGCCGTACATCATTAACTTGATGACAACTGTGGCACACCAAACAGACCAGATATCTTCAGTGATTGCCAAACTCACTGCTCAGATTATTGCTGATCTCTTAAAAAATAAAATTGACACAATTAGAAAAGACATCTACACCTCAAACCCAGCCCTCCTGCCCACCCCTTCTATTAACACATACTCTACTACTTTCTTCCTTTAACAGAAGAAGAAGTCTCTGTACTCCTATCTTCGGCTCATCTCACAACCTACCCACTTGATCCTATTACTTCACAACTTCTTCCCTCTCTCTCTGCTTCACTAACCCATGCCCTAACTTATCTATTTACCCAGTCTCTCATCCCTGAGACATTACCTGATACATTCAAGCATGCACAAATACTAAAAAAAAGCCTTCACTTGACCCCTCTTCCCCTAACTATCGTCTGGTATCCTTAATTCCCTTTGCAAATTATTGTAATAAGAAGGGGGCGGAGCCAAATGCTGAGCTGAGCAGACGTGTTTGCACGGAGCTCCGTGCAGATCCTAGCTTTAAACTGTCTACTTTAGGCATTTGGAGGCAGATTGCAGCTGGGAGCTGACATGACACAGCCAGACAACTGTCAGATCTCCAGCGGAGGCTATCCGAAGATAATTTCCATTAGGCCATCCAGTTCCAGCGCTGCAAACCGCCGCGGCCTACACAAAAAGTTACTGGACCTCCGAAGACCGCAGATAGCAGCCGCTAAGACCCTAGACCGCCAGTCCTCAAAATTCTAACGAGGGACTTGTGAAGCGGCTCCGGAGGGTCGGGGCTCCTCCAGAGCTCGTACCAGCGATTTCAGACGCCAAGATCCCGCGACGGGCCCTCACACGGCTGGACAGCCTGCAAAGAGCATCCTCCTCTTCTCTCCACCTCCTCGAGCCCTCCGGATTGTCAGGGCTCCGCACCGGAGGCACCAGCAGAGGTTTGGCTGCAGTTTCTTCATGGAGGTCTGATTGAGAGATTGCCGTGCCACGTAGTAAGCCTCAGCCACAACACTAGACCCAACAGCGCAGTTGTCCCCACAGAGTACATCCACCCTCTACTACAGCCTGGACAGCATCACAGACGCCTAGATTTAGAGTTCTGCGGCCAAAGGGGTGCGTTAGCTACGCATGCTTTTTTTCCCACGCACCTTTTAAATACCGCTAGTATTTAGAGTTCACAGAATGGCTGGGTTTTCAGTGCGTTAGGCTCCATAAAGGGAGCGTAGAGCATAATTTAACGCCACTGCAACTCTAGATACCAGCGGTGTTTACGGACGCGGCCAGCTTATAAAACGTGCTTGTGCACGATTCCCCCATAGGAAACAATGGGGCTGTTTGAGCTGAAAAAAAACCTAACACCTGCAAAAAAGCCGCGTTCAGCTCCTAACGCAGCCCCATTGTTTTCTATGGGGAAACACTTCCTAAGTCTGCACCTAACACTCTAACATGTACCCCGAGTCTAAACACCCCTAACCTTACACTTATTAACCCCTATTCTGCCGCCCCCGCTATCGCTGACCCCTGCATATTATTATTAACCCCTAATCTGCCGCTCCGTACACCACCTCCACCTACATTATAGCTATGTACCCCTAATCTGCTGCCCCTAACACCGCCGACCCTTATATTATATTTATTAACCCCTAATCTGCCCCCCTCAACGTCGCCTCCACCTGCCTACACTTATTAACCCCTAATCTGCCGAGCGGACCGCACCGCTACTATAATAAAGTTATTAACCCCTAATCCACCTCACTCCCGCCTCAATAACCCTATAATAAATAGTATTAACCCCTAATCTGCCCTCCCCTATATTTAACTTAGGGGGGTGTTAGTGTTAGGGTTAGACTTAGCTTTAGGGGTTAATCCATTTATTACAGTAGCGTCGAGATTCGGTCGGCAGATTAGGGGTTAATAATTGAAGTTAGGTGTCGGCGATGTTAGGGAGGGCAGATTAGGGGTTAATACTATTTATTATAGGGTTATTGAGGCGGGAGTGAGGCGGATTAGGGGTTAATAACTTTATTATAGTAGCGGTGCGGTCCGCTCGGCAGATTAGGGGTTAATAAGTGTAGGCAGGTGGAGGCGACGTTGAGGGGGGCAGATTAGGGGTTAATAAATATAATATAGGGGTCGGCGGTCTTAGGGGCAGCAGATTAGGGGTACATAGCTATAATGTAGGTGGCGGTGGTGTACGGAGCGGCAGATTAGGGGTTAATAAGTGTAGGTAGGTGGAGGCGACGTTGGGGGCGGCAGATTAGGGGTTAATAAATATAATATAGGGGTCGGCGGTGTTAGGGGCAGAAGATTAGGGGTACATAGGGATAACGTAGTTGGCGGCAGTGTGGAAGATTAGGGGTTAAAAAATTTAAATATAGTGGCGGCGATGTGGGGGGACCTCGGTTTAGGGGTACATAGGTAGTTTATGGGTGTTAGTGTACTTTGAGCACAGTAGTTAAGAGCTTTATAAACCAGCGTTAGCCCAGAAAGCTCTTAACTACTGACTTTTTTCTGCGGCTGGAGTTTTGTTGTTAGATTTCTAACGCTCACTTCAGCCACGACTCTAAATACCGGCGTTAGAAAGATCCCATTGAAAAGATAGGATAGCCAAATGACGTAAGGGGATCTGCGGTATGGAAAAGTCGCGGCTGGAAAGTGAGCGTTAGACCCTTTCCTGGTTTTCACGGCTACCGCCCAACTCTAAATCTAGGCCAGAGTAAGGTAGTGGGCAAATTGTGGAATACGGGCCTTTAAAAGTGAGTACACAGCTCACAAGGTAATTTGCAACACGGCCTAATAGTAATTCATCAGGGATCTCACACCCTTCCCCCAGGGACCTAGAGGCCAGAACTACCCCATATACAGAGTCCACATATCAGTGCCTTACAACAGGTATTTACAAAGATTTCCTACTAGACCCCTGCAAATATTGAAGTATAACTTCTGGATTTTCCTGCCCAAGTAATTCCCCCTTCACACAACTAAAAGGAACTTTGTCCTGAAAACCCGGAAACATCAGGTCCATTACAGATTTTGAGAGTTCCAATACTAACTTTACCCACACACACTTGTGTTCCTTCTTGGCGGGACATACTCCAGGGTCAACGGGCCACTCCAGGAAGCCTCTCAGGTCTTTACATATCTCACTTCCACGCTACATATTGTGATAATATAGGCCTTGCTAGATACTGTATTTACCTGCTCACGTAAGCTACTTTTGTCAATACCAGGGTAAATTATATACTGTATTGCTGTTCAATTTGCTCTGTAACATATGTAGATTTGCCCCTTTTGTGGTGGTCTCTAACCCTCCCCCTTTCCTGTCTGGCTTGTGCAGGTGGGCCACCTCCTCCTCCCCTTTTCCCTTCCTGCTGGGTCGTATCCCCCTCTTCCCTGAGGTGGGAGACAGGTCTCATCTCTGATCATTGTTAACATTTTTTCTAAAACCTCACACTTCCTAACAACTCTTGAGACCGCACAATGTAGTATGGTAGATACTTATCACACTGTTATACTGATTGGTATTCCCCTATGGCTTGCTCCATGGCGTCTCCTTGGTACTTGGCCCCTCATTGAGGCCCTACCCGATATACATTAACCTTGGGAGAGTGCCGGTCTACAAGTTGATTGACACTGTCCTACTATTTAAATACCTCTGAATATTTGGATCTGCTCTTGTTTACTTTCAACTACTCCTTCCCCTTAAGAATACCCGCCTGCCCTATCCGACCCCATGTGGCAGGTTTTAATCCCAACCCACCAGCTGCTATGGGAGGGTAACGTACAGGAGACGCCACCCAGCCCTGCTCCACTTTTAAATGTACTTTAATCATAGAGTTAACTTCTTTTTTGTCAACTAAAACGGTAACCAAATACCACCCAAATAAATACACTAAACAAGCCTGTCCTCACCATCTGCATACTCTAGCGGAAAATGCGTCATACTTGCAGAAGACACCCGAAGACTCCGGGCACTATCAAAAAAACAGTCTTCGACCATTTTACCCAACCACCTAAAGAACCCGAGGAGGGATCAAATGATGGTCTCAGTGACTCAGAGTCACTAAGAGAAGGCTCTCAATCTGATGTACACCTTTCTACCCAAACGCAACACTTCATCATCAAAGCAACTCTTAAAAAAATGCTTGCACTACAAACACATTCCATCATGAGGAAATCCAGAGAAGCCATGCCGAGCTTCGTAAAAATATCTCTGAGATAGGGGAGAGAGTGGATGCTCTCGAAAGGAAGCAAGATGACATAGCCAGATCAGATGAACCTCTTGGCGTATTCAGAAGCCCTATCCGAATAACTAAACCAGCTCAAATTCAAACTAGCTGATGTAGAGGATCGAGCCCGCAGAAATAATGTCCAGTCTAGAGGGATCCCGGAAGAAGTCTAACCGGCTGACCTTCAGGGTTACTTAAAGGAACTCTTTAACAAACTGCTAGGTCCTATCGAGGGTATGACATCTACCAAGGAAAGGGCTCATAGAGCTCTACGCCCAATAACAGTCTCACAAGAAAAACCAAGAGACGTTATTGTCTGCTTCCACAGCTTCCTATACAAAGACAAACTGATGCAGGCTGCTTTCAGAAAACCGCAGCTCTCTGACAGATTCAGGGATATCCAACTGTTGACCGACCTGTCGGCACACACTCTACAACATAGACGACACTTCCAGCCGGTTACCTTGGCACTACGAAGGGCAGGCATCAAATATAGATGGTGCTATCCAACCAAACTAATAATCACAAAAGATAACCAGACACACATGGTTTCCACTTTACCTCAAGGGATCACTCTCCTCACACAGTGGGGCCTCTTAACTGATGTTTTACGGGACCCACCTTCCACACAGTCTAACTGTCCAGATCGCTCAGCTGCTGATCGCTTCTTTTTACTTCTGCCTCAGCGCGGTAGCGCTTTCATTGGTTGCCTAGCAACCCTGTTCCTGTCGGCCCTTCCGATGACGTCAGGAGGCCTTCTTATTCCGGCGTCTCCTCTCATCGGTGCCTGTTTGTTTTACTCGTGGGCTATTGTGAGTACAAATTTATTCCTTTGATATTCTGAATCTGTGCCTGTTTATTCTGAACCCTAATACCCTACCTACCTGATATCGTTGCTGGACACTGCTTACCGGACTACTCTATTGGTTAACCCCTACCTGCCTGATAACACGTTGCTGGACACTGCTTACCGGACTACTCTATTGGTTAACCCCAACCTGCCTGATAACACGTTGCTGGACACTGTTTACCTGACTACTCTATTGGTTAACCCCTACCTGCCTGATAACATGTTGCTGGACACTGCTTACCTGACTACTCTATTGGTTAACCCCTACCTGCCTGATAACACGTTGCTGGACACTGCTTACCTGACTACTCTATTGGTTAACCCCTACCTGCCTGATAACACGTTGCTGGACACTGCTTACCTGACCACTCTATTGGTTAACCCCTACCTGCCTGATAACACGTTGCTGGACACTGCTTACCTGACTACTCTATTGGTTAACCCCTATCTGCCTGATTACACGTTACTGGATATTGCTTGCCTGACTATTCTATTGGTTAACCCTTACCTGCCTGATTACACGTTGCTGGACATTGCTTGCCTGATTACTCTATTGATTAACCCTTACTACACGAAGTTTCTTCTCCTGACCCTGCTGTGTCATCTTCCAGTCTATTACTGTGAGTATATATTACACTACAGCTGTCGCAGGGTCAGGTCCTGGTATTCACTGTGCTAGGGTGTTATTAACCTCATTCTAGCATTTGGGTCTAACTCTGGACTTTACCTATCCTGACATTACAAACAGGCCATATAATGGACCCTGGTGAGTTATCCAGAGCTGTAGCTCTACAGGGACAGCTTCTTGGAACCCACTCTGCACACCTGCAATCCCTGGATTCTAAATTGGATCAAATAACTGCTCTTTTGCATAATCTTTCTCCTCCTTCTCAAGTCTCGGCAACACCTGTTGTTCCTGTGGCCAGCTCTAACCCTGCATTTAATCCGCCACAACCTGCAGAACAATTTATTCCTAGAATTCCACTACTGGATAAATATGACGGCAATCCTGAAGACTGTCGAGGATTTCTTAATCAGTGCCGCCTTCACTTCAGAAATAATCCTCAGATGTTTGGTTCCTCTTCCTCCAAGATCACCTTTTTAATTTCTCTTATGAAGGGTAAAGCCCTGGCTTGGGTTTCTCCACTGTTGGAAAAGGATGATCCTTTGCTCCAGGACATTGACACTTTTGTATCTATATTTTCTTCTGTGTTTGATAAACCTGGTAGATCAGCGGCGGCTGAAGCAGGACTTTTAGATTTAAGACAAGGATCTCTTTCTGTAGCACAATACACTATAGAATTCCGGACTTTAGCTGCTGAAACTATGTGGAATCATGGGGCACTGCGTGCAGCATTTCGTAAAGGTCTTTGTGATCGTTTGAAAGACGAATTGGTTTATAGGGATCTTCCCGATTCTCTAGAAGATCTTATCAACCTATGTATCAAGCTTGATGCTCGTTACTCTGAGCGTCTCCATGAATGTGACCGTAACAGAAGATCCTTTATCAGATCTTCCTTTCGTCCTATGCCTCATTCTCCAAAACTTCCTACTCCAAATACTTCTATCTCTGAGTCAGGTGAACCCATGGAGGTTGGTGCTATTAAATTATCCGAAGCTGAACGTCTCAGAAGGCGTAATCTGGGACTATGTCTTTACTGCGGTATTAAGGGGCATATGTTAAAAGATTGTCCAACTCGTCCAGTAAAAGCCAGGGCTTAACTCCAGGAAGAGGGGCTGAGTTAAGCCAAAGTTCTTTTTCTTCCCTCAATCCCAAGCTGTTTGTTCCGGTTACTGTCCGCTTTGGCAACACCAAATTTCAGGCTCAAGCACTCATCGACTCTGGAGCTGCAGGAATGTTTATGGATTCAGAGTTTGTCAATGCTTTTCGTATTCCTTTGCTTTCCAAGAGCCAAATAATTAAAGTCACTACTGACAGTGGTCAACCTTTAGGTTCTGGTTTCATTCGATATTCTACCATTCCTCTTCTCATGTCTGTAGGAGTACTTCATTCCGTAACCATTTGCTTTGACATCATCTCTTCTCCACAGTTTCCCCTCATTTTGGGACTTCCTTGGCTTCAACTACATGATCCAGTTTTTTCCTGGTCCAAAGGAGAGCTTGTTGCTTGGGGATCTTCTTGTTTCACACAGTGTTTACGGAATGCTCCCAAAACTTCTAGTACTGTTGTGGCAGTTTTGGACGTTCCTGATTCTTTGCCTGAACAATATCATTCTTTTTGTGATGTCTTTTCCAAAAAAGATGCTGAAGTATTACCTCCTCACCGGACCTTTGATTGCCCCATAGACTTATTACCAGGAGCACCTCTACCTAAGGGTAAAACTTACCCACTTTCTCGTCAAGAAAATGTTTCACTTGAGGAATATATCAAGGATAATTTGGCCCGAGGTTTTATCCGCCCTTCTTCTTCTCCAGTAGGGGCAGGTTTTTTCTTTGTGGAAAAGAAAGATGGAGGTCTTCGTCCTTGCATTGATTATCAAGCTCTTAATCAAATTACAATCAAGAATTGTTATCCACTCCCTCTTATTCCCGAATTATTTGATCGTCTCCAGGGTGCTTCCATCTTTACCAAATTGGATCTTCGTGGGGCATATAATTTGGTCAGAATTCGTAAAGGGGACGAGTGGAAAACTGCCTTCAACACTAGGTTTGGACACTACGAATATTTAGTTATGCCTTTTGGGTTATGCAATGCCCCTGCAGTTTTCCAACATTTCGTTAATGAAATTTTCAGAGACTATCTTAATCAATTTGTTATTATCTATCTTGATGATATTCTGATTTATTCCCAGACTGTACAGGATCACATTCATCATGTTACATTAGTACTCCAGAGATTACGTGAAAATTCTCTTTTTGCCAAGCTTGAAAAGTGTTCTTTTCATCAAGAATCTATTCCTTTCTTGGGTTACATTATTTCTCTGTCTGGATTCAAGATGGATTCTGACAAACTGTCGGCTATCCTAGACTGGCCTAGACCTACTTCCTTAAAATCTCTTCAAAGATTCCTGGGGTTTGCCAATTATTATCGTAAGTTCATAAAGGACTTTGCTAACATCTCGGCACCCCTTACTGCTCTTACTAAAAAGGGTCAGGATTGCAAGCATTGGTCTGATCTAGCCTTACAGGCATTTGAATCTCTAAAATCTGCATTTACTTCGGCTCCCATTCTTTGCCATCCTGTTCCGACTCTTCAATTCATTCTTGAAGTGGATGCTTCTCTGATTGCTGCTGGGGCAGTACTATCTCAGCGAAATCCTGTTTCTAGCAAGATTCTTCCTGTGGGATTTTTCTCCAAGAAGTTCAATACCTCCGAACTGAATTATGACGTTGGAAACAAAGAACTGTTAGCTATTAAAATGGCTTTGGAAGAATGGAGACATCTGCTTGAAGGCACTGTTCAACCATTTCTTATACTCACAGACCATAAAAATCTTCTGTATCTTCATACTGCCAAACGCCTCAACTCACGTCAAGCCCAATGGGCTCTGTTCTTCTCCAGATTTAATTTTGTCCTCTCTTATATTCCTGGCTCTAAGAATACGAAAGCAGACGCTTTATCTAGACAATTTCTGGCTTCTGATTCTACATTTCTGGATTCTGAACCCATTCTTCGCCCTGCTAAAGTTCTGGCTCAGTTATCTACGTTTCCTCTACAAGCGTTACAGTCTGCTCAAGCTTCTGTTCCTTCATCTTATGACATACCTCCTGGGATCTTATTTGTACCTACTGAATTCCGCCTAAAACTTCTTCGTTGGGCTCATGATAATGTTCTGTCTGGACATCCAGGAGTACGTAATACTTTGTGGAGACTCAAACAACATGTCTGGTGGCCTTCCATGGGCAAAGATGTCAAAGATTATGTTGCAGCTTGTAATTCCTGTACCTCAAATAAACAATCTTCATCATTACCTCTTGGTCTCTTACAATCTCTGCCTGTTCCGTACTATCCCTGGTCTCATGTTTCCATGGACTTTATTACAGATCTTCCTAATTCTGTCGGAAACAAGACCATATGGGTGGTGGTAGACAGGTTTTCCAAAGCAGCTCATTTTGTTCCATTAACTGGATTACCATCGGCCCAGAAACTCGCGGAATTGTTTATTCTCCATATCACCAGATTACATGGTTTTCCTTTGGACATCGTTTCCGATCGAGGAGTTCAATTTGTCTCAAGATTTTGGAAATCTCTGTGCAAACAGTTTGGAGTTACTATATCTCTTTCTACTGCGCATCATCCTCAGTCCAACGGTCAAACTGAGCGGGTAAATCAATCTCTTGAGTCCTATCTCAGGCACTATGTTAATCATCAACACTCCAATTGGTCTCAACTTTAGCAGAACTTGCTTACAATTCCCGCTTTAACTCTTCTTTACAGACTTCTCCTTTCAAGGCAGCCTATGGATTCGAACCTAGAACTTTTCCTATGTCTTCGGGAGGTTCTGGAGTCCCTGGAGCAGATCGTACTGTGAGAAGTCTTTGTAAACACTGGAAGAAGATTCGGGAAATCCTTCTTCTCTCTACTCAAAAGTATAAACGATTTGCTGATCGCAGACGCCGGAAGGCGCCCTCTTTTCGGACTGGAGACAAGGTTTGGATTTCCACCAGATTCATCCGACTCAAACAACCCTGTGCTAAATTGGGTCCCAAATACATCGGACCATTCAGGATTGTTTCCAAGGTATGTTCTACTGCCTACAGGGTGGCTTTACCAGACAACTTGAAGATTCACCCTGTCTTTCACGTATCTCTTCTTAAACCAGCAGTCTCTAACCGGTTTTCCACCAAATGTAGAGTTCCCTCTCCGTTCCTTGTGGATGGTACTTCAGAATTTGAGATCAGTCAAATTCTTGATTCCAGATTAAGGGGTAACCGTCTGTACTATTTGGTCCATTGGAAGGGATATCCCATCACTGAACGTTCTTGGGAACCTGCTTCTCATGTCCGTGCCTCTGCTTTGATCAAACGGTTCCACGCCCAGAATCCTTCGAAGCCTGTTCGTGTTTCCCGGAGGGGTCCTTGAGGTGGGGGCACTGTCGCGATTGCTCAGCTGCTGATCGCTTCTTTTTACTTCTGCCTCAGCGCGGTAGCGCTTTCATTGGTTGCCTAGCAACCCTGTTCCTGTCGGCCCTTCCGATGACGTCAGGAGTCCTTCTTATTCCGGCGTCTCCTCTCATCGGTGCCTGTTTGTTTTACTCGTGGGCTATTGTGAGTACAAATTTATTCCTTTGATATTCTGAATCTGTGCCTGTTTATTCTGAACCCTAATACCCTACCTACCTGATATCGTTGCTGGACACTGCTTACCGGACTACTCTATTGGTTAACCCCTACCTGCCTGATAACACGTTGCTGGACACTGCTTACCGGACTACTCTATTGGTTAACCCCAACCTGCCTGATAACACGTTGCTGGACACTGTTTACCTGACTACTCTATTGGTTAACCCCTACCTGCCTGATAACACGTTGCTGGACACTGCTTACCTGACTACTCTATTGGTTAACCCCTGCCTGCCTGATAACACGTTGCTGGACACTGCTTACCTGACTACTCTATTGGTTAACCCCTACCTGCCTGATAACACGTTGCTGGTCACTGCTTACCTGACTACTCTATTGGTTAACCCCTACCTGCCTGATAACACATTGCTGGACACTGCTTACCTGACTACTCTATTGGTTAACCCCTATCTGCCTGATTACACATTACTGGATATTGCTTGCCTGACTATTCTATTGGTTAACCCTTACCTGCCTGATTACATGTTGCTGGACATTGCTTGCCTGATTACTCTATTGATTAACCCTTACTACACGAAGTTTCTTCTCCTGACCCTGCTGTGTCATCTTCCAGTCTATTACTGTGAGTATATATTACACTACAGCTGTCGCAGGGTCAGGTCCTGGTATATACTCACTATGCTAGGGTGTTATTAACCTCATTCTAGCATTTGGGTCTAACTCTGGACTTTACCTATCCTGACACTAACTTTCGGGTAAATGCACCTGAATGGTCTGTTAGGGATCAAAGACCAATGAGACTGTAGACCCAACAGCTGCAGGAACCTCCCTGACCTCACACCCTTCCGCCCTGAGTTCAGGCCATGATTGAGTATTTATTTCAATCCCCTCTATTGAGTGTTTCTCTCTCTATGAGTATATGAGGATGGCTCTGAGATGATAGAGTCACCTTAAGTGCTGGTTAACAGGATGATGCTCCAACACACAAGTTAAGTTGACATGGTTGTTTGTTTATACTGTTTTCCATTCTGTTTTTATGTTACGGAGCAGGGTTGGCATACTACTAGATATGTGACAAAACTACCTTGATGGAGGGTAACTGATGTTACTTCTATTTTTTGTTTTCCTTGACACCACTGGTGTAGGATCATTAATGTTGCTAAGATATATACATTTAGTTAACTAACCTTTTTTTCCCTTTTTGTATTTGACCTTCTTACTTTTGGAGCGGGGCTGGTGATCCCAGCTCCCACCTGCTCTACAATTATCCTCCCCCCCCTCCCCACACAGTGTAGCCCACGCCAGGGTTCTGCCCAGGTGGACTATTTCCACCTCATTCTATCGATACATTACCCAGATCTATGAACTAGACTGATCTTCTCCCCCCTACCTCCCATCCCTGTTTACCCAAAACGTCTTACTCAGTACGATTAAACTTCAAACCCCAAGATCCCTTCCAATCTAAGGATCCATAATAATAACCATAAATTAATCGCCTTATAGTTCTCACTCATAATACTAGGGGCCTCAATTCGCCTTTTAAACGTAGTTTACTGGCTCGCTCTCTTACATTTCATAACCCAGACGTGGTGGTCCTCCAGGAGACTCACTGGCAGTTAGTTGCTACCCATAGACTCCATTCACATACCTACACGACAATAGAACACTCTATTCCTAGACTCTTGGTGATCCTTGAGACATTTAGTGACCTCTCCTTCTATAAGCTTAATACATCGAAAACTGAGATATACTGGTGGGGATACTCCCAGAATTATATTCTTAATCTGAAAAATAAATTTAACTTTAATTGGACGACCAAGCAGGTTACACAGCTTGGGGTCAAATTGTCCAACAGTATACCTCAGATGGTCAAAGATAACTATTTCCCACTTTTGGCAGAACTGAGAACCCTGAAGCATAAATGGGTTCACAAGTCCATCTCTTGGATGGGTCGAATTACTTCCCTTAAAATGTCTTTCCTCCCAAAACTCACCTACCTTTTTAGATGCTTCCCGATTAGGGTGCCTACACACCTTCTACTGAAACTCCAAAGTGAATTCACAAAGTTCATTTGGCAAGGTAAGCCTTCTAGAATTGCCCACAGAACCCTACAATATCCTATCCACCTTGGCGGTCTGGCCTCCCCATCTATTGTAAAGTATTATGAGGGAGAAATGCTCACAAATATATATCCCAATGGGGGTACTTCAATCATTTGACAAATGGAGAGACATTGAACCGGCCTCACTTCCCCCCAAGATATTTCTTAGAGATCTGATTTGGACCACAGTCGCAGAACTCTCGGAATTACAAATCCCATAATCATTGAATGTATTTCTATCTGGGACAGGATCCATCACCGCCAATTAATAGCACCTCATCCCTCTCCCCTTATCTTCGTAGCTGGCCTCCTAACTGGTTTAGCGGAAACCCACCCTAACACTTGGGCTTGCTTAGGCATTAAGCAAGTTTCAGACTTTTGGTCAACGTCCAACCAAGATAGATTCATTGCGCTTGACCAACTAGAAAATCACACTGGTATTCCACCCTTTCTACACTTCGAACTCACTAGGATTAAAAGCTTCCTCACAAGCTGGGGATTTGTCTCCAAATCTTCTCGTCCTCTTATCCCATGGGAGTCCATCTGGCGCAGGGGTCATAGGTTGTTCAAAACACTATCAACACATTACAATTTATTAGAAGGCACCATACCTCCTGAACTAGCAACTCACCTACTTAGATGGGACGCCCTCCTACACACCCACATCCCATCGGATACTTGGCAGCAATCTCTCACACTAAGAAAACACTACACTGTATAACAATCTTTGAGACGTACTATAAAGTTATATCCCATTGGTACTATGTCCCCACTAGATTATCCAAAATGTTCCCAGGAACTTCCCCCCTCTGTTGGCGGCATTGTGGCCTCCTAGGAGATATGCTCCATACATGGTGGAAGTGCCCAAAAATTAAACCCATATGAAAATTTCGCAACCCTCTCCAAAATGGGGATACATGTACCTAAAATTCCAGCCACAGCCCTCCTCCATGTAGACTTACACACCCTTCCTAAGCACCACAGCTTACTATGCATACTCCTCTTTTCCTCCATTAAAACTAATATTGCTATTTCCTGGAAAAAGGAATTTCCACCAAAATGGGCTGAAATTCTGAACACAATGGCATATCTGTACACCATGGAAAAAGACATATACCACTCCCTCAATAAATCTGACGTATTCGAATTTGCTTGGGCTGATTGGAAGGATAAGAATAACATTCTTTGGCAGCCATCTTTCATAACGCAAGACGCCCTATCCAATAATTAACCCACTATGCCCCTACCCTTATTTTGTCCTTGGGCAGATCGGCTAGATGAGGACTCTACCCTCCCTCCCACATTACCTGTTTTCCCCAGATACTCATTACTTGACTGTAATGTATTGATTTTCTTTCTATGTTGGAACTGTTTTTTCAAAGCTCCCTTCCGATGCTAAGGAAGGGTTTTTTATAGCATTAATGTTCTGATAACATTCAGTACTGGACCTGCGTGTCCACACGCCTCCTTTTTGTGTCTATTGGAGCAGGGGTCCTGTGTGTCCCCAATTGTTACTTCTAATTATTTATTATTACATGTACTTTTGTTTGATCTCAAAATCCCAATAAAAAACTTAAATATATATAAAAAAAAAATCATTGTAATAACCGGTCTATAATCGCCTAACTCAATTTATCTCAACTAACTCAATACTAACTTAATAAATTACAATCTGGCTTCCGCCCTAAACACTTAACAGAAACCACTATCACTAAAGTAACAAATTATCTGTTTTCAGCCAAACCAAAGAGACACTACTTACTAATTCTTCTGGATCTATTCGCTCCTCCTAAAACTCCTACATTCAATTGGCATCCGAGACACAGCCCTCTACTGGTTTGCTTCATATTTCTCAAACTGCTAATTTTCAGTTTTCTTTAACAGCATATTCTCTGATCATTTGCGTCTCTAAGTTGGAGTACTGCAAGGCTCTGTCTTTTCTCTCTCTATGCATCCTTCCTTGAAAAACTTATATCCTCCTTTGGGTTCAAGTACCACTTATATGCTAATAAAACCCAAATCTATCTTTCCTTTCCTGATATCTCTCCCTCTTTACTCAACCAAATTACCAACTGTCCCTCTGCAATTTCCTCTTGGATATTGTTGCTCTGCCTGCAACTCAATCTGTCCAAAACTGAGCTGCTTCTTATTCCCCCCCTCTTCGAGACATCTGACAATTCTCTGACAGTTGGAAACTCTATTCTCAACACCTCACCCCAGGTCCACTGTCTTGGGGTCACACTTGACACAGAACTCACATTCACCCCACATATGCAAGCAGTTGCCAAATCCTGTCGTGCACACCTATACAACATTTCCAGAATTCGTCCTTTCTTTACACAAAAAAATACTAATTCATTCCTTCATTTTGTCACACATTGACTATTGCAATATTCTTCTAAATGGCCATCCAAAACACCACCTCTCCTACCTCCAATCTATTATGAATGTTTCAGCTAAACTCATACATCTCCACCGATCTACATCAACTGCTTCGTCTGCCAGTCTCTACACTGTTTCCCCATACTCTCCAAAATACAATTTTAAGTATTAACCCTAACTTACAAAGCTCTCAACGGCTCACTCCTAAGTATATTTCCTCTTTTATCTCCAAATATTCTCTGCCCCATCCTCTTCGACTTACGTCTCTCCACTCCTATTATTTCTACGTCCCACTCCCACCTCCAAAACATCTCATGTGCTGCTCCTGTCCTCTGGAACTCTCTACCCGGCTGCATAAGACTGTCTCCAACCTTGTATAGATTCAGATGCTCCTTGAAAACATACCTATTTAGAGAGGTTTACCATCGCTCCTCTGTTTTTTATCCTAAACTAAATAATTCTTGAACTGCCTGACTCACTGCTGCAACTACAACCCATGTAACAAGCTACCCGAAACCTTATGTCTCTGCACACTGAACCTGTAGACTGTAAGCTCTCTGGAGCAGGGCCCTCGTACGCCTGTATTAGATTTGTTTAGTCTGTTATGTTTTTGTATCTTATCACAAATCCTTGCCATTGTATACCCCTATCTCTGTACCCAGCGTTACGGAATTTTGCGGCGCTATACAAATAAATGATCATAATAATAATTGTCTAAAATGTTTTACTATGGTGGTATTGGAATCAGAGTTTTGAATTATGTTGATGCTCAAGTATTCCATCTTGTACATGTTTTGTGTGCCCTATATACTGCTAGCCACACCCCCTACATGTATGACATGTGTCGTGTTCTATGGGATGTTAAATCTTATTTTATAATCATGCCCAGTTTTGCAGATTCTACCTTTGCATTTATAGAAAGCCGTCTGAGTAACCATGAATGTTTAGCCTCGGGTAGCATGAAGGGTGATAACATGTTTCTTAAAGTTTTAGCTTTGCGAGTTACAAAATTAGAGCCATTTGATATTATTGTGCCTAATTTGTTGTACCCTTTAAGAATGGAAAGACAATTGCAAATGAAATTACATATTTTTAATAATCTTTACTGTATGTTGTGACAAAACACAGTTTAATATTTATTTTTTTGTTTTCTTTTTATATTGCAATAATTTTGTCCTAGGTATTTGATCAACCTCCATTCTAGTTTGATTCAGCAAAGTGCTCTCATAACCCGGGGCCTTCAATCTACAGTATGTGATGTCTGAATTGTGTACAAATGCTGCTTGTTGCGTGCAATTGTGTTTTGTACGTATAAATTGGCCTCTAGGAATCAATTTTAGAAGATGTCTCAGATTGCAGGAATCAAAGTGCAAAATAGTGTTTCCTGATAAGAAAGTTTAATTTAGTGAGACAGAATATTATGACACATCTGAAACAGAACATGCATCTGCCTCTAATAGTTTGTCTATAGAAAGGGAAACTATCTCTGTTCTTGAAACTCCAGCCCCATTTGATACTATGCTTCTTGAGTGTACAAGGTATAGATCATATTGCTAGACATGGGGGGGGGGGGGGTGACAGTAAAAGACAACTTGATCAACAAGAGGTACTTTGGATTTTTAGATTACAGACAAAACACCCTTTTGGTTTACATTCTATAAAGGATGTCAACTTGTTTTACCGATCTATAATCAATATATTTATTAAATTATGAAAAAAACGTATTTACAGCAAATGTTATTAAACCAATGAAGGTTCAATTTAATATATAAGGGTTCCTCCTTTCTCCCCACTTTTTTTTTTACTTACGCTGTCAATCTGTGACCGGAAGTGCAGGGACGTTTGGTTCCTAGCCCCTTCCTGCAGCTAGATAAGGGAGCAGACATGCTGAGAGCTTAGATTGCATTATCCCACTTCCAAGCAAGGACAGAACCTGACTTCCTGTTTCTCTCATTTTCATGAATAGTAAACCAGCTCTGGAAGATTTATGATTTCTAGCTAGATATGCTTTACTATAGAGAACCCAGACCCCATGTGGGGCTGTGACAGGAAGTAATGGACACTGCACAAAGGAAGTAAAAAAAAAAAAAAAGTAAAATCTTTTTGAAATGATAAATAATACATATTGCAATGATTTCTATTAAGCATAACCCACTGCTAAGTGGGTTTTTTTTAATTTCCAACTATGAATCAGGCTGTTTAATATCCCTTCAACGCCATTACACAGATGTATAGGACAGCACACCAGAATTAGCATAACCAAAGAAGAGATTGCATAATGCTGTTCTAAAAGTTGAAGCCTTATTTTATGCAAAAGACACACACCAGCTCCAATGTCAGGTGATACCAAAGTGTTGTCACCTAAAAAGCTTTTATGGTTTCTTCGTGGTTGTCACCTAAAAAGCTTTTATGTTTTCTTTGTGGTTGTCACCTAAAAAGCTTTTATGATTTCTTCCTGTTATTAATAAACTAAGTAGTCATCTTTAAAGGGGCATTAAACCCACTTTTTTCATGATTTTGATAGAGTGTATCATTTTAAACAGCTTTCCAGTTTACTTATTTCGTATCCCTTTAACTCCAGTACACATACTTTTTTTTTTGCTGTGTTTGTAACCTTTCATGGTGATACATTGTGCATATTCCACAATGCACTGCAGGGTCAGAATCAGCCCGGATATTAGATATACAGGTGGGTCTTGCATCTCAGTCACACACTATAAAGAAGAACTACATTTTCTTCACTTTCCATATGTGAACACAATTAAAATGCCCAGATTTATAAAACAACACTCTTATTTCAAAGTCTAATCAACCGTTGTTTCATTGGATAGAATGAGCTGGTGTAGATTTACAAATTAACTATTATGAAGATTATTAATTCAGGAGCTCTCCACATTTAAAATGTTAGTATTTAAGAATTATTTTAAAATGACAGTTGTCTCTACAAAGGGTTATATAGCTTAAACCAGACTGGTCATGGCAAGCTCTACTAGCAGACAAACATCTCATCTTTATAGGTGTGCAAGCGGAATGCGTCATGACACGCCTGGGGTCAGTGTGTTCTTCTGAACTGTAAGTGTTTTACCTGTTATTAATACAATTAATGTTTTTTCCTATACTTAGATTCCCTTACTGTGAAAGTGGAACCAATTTTGACTTTCAGAATTAATGTTCAGCTGCTGGCAGCTCTTGCACATTGTTACATTTTGATTATAAAGAAGGACACACATTACCTCATGCTCTCTACTTGCACAAATAGCTTCCTTCATGTTCCTTTCCACCCCCTTCCCATAATTTAATAGTCAATTCTTTAAGGACAAGAAGATTCAATTTGCATGAAACCTGAAACAGAGTTTAAGGGACACAAAACTCAAAACTGAATTTCCCATAAAATGTTATGTGTAATAAAAATATTTGTGATGTGCTTTCATTATTTGTTTTGCCCCCTTTATCTGTAGAAATTGTGGTTTTCCCCAGAGGTTTAAGTACATACTGTTGACTTCAACCCTGCAACATTATGCACACAACTGTCCCTAAAAGGCCACCATAGAGGAGATATGATAAACCATACGAAAGGATATGTCCCTGGACTAAAATGTGCTAAGAAAACAATATTAACATGAGTTTAATACATTTGCAGATCTATTGAATATGCCGTGATTAATTGCTGTTATATATAAAGCATATATTTTAAAAAAAAAATGCTTATTGTCCCTTCAACCTTAAATATCACCCCACTAGGAGGCTGTGAGCAATAACAAAGAACCTTTTTATGATTATTTTATTTTTTTACAGGTTTAATTTAATACTATACAATCTCTTTTGTGTCTTAGAAGTCTGTTTTTCAAATTGACTTAATTACCAGAGAAAACGATCATACAGTCAAGCTAACAATGAATAGTTTGCTTTTAGCACAGTAACTGCTGAGCTGTTTGTCAAATAAAAAAAAAGCTGTAAAAAAAAAAAGGGTCGAAATATTCAAACATCACATGATGTCATCCAACATTAATCCCTCTGATTGTTTATTTCAGTACTACTGGGCAAAATAATTAAAAAGTCAGTGCTGAAGATTATGTTTAGAACAATGAGATGCAGTAAAATAGAGCTTCTTCCTCAGGCCCAAGTGATCTTTTTATGCCAATAAGCTTTTGAAAACAAGATGTTTACATCAAGGAGTCTGTCAATAAAACGTGTTATTCAGGTCTGTAAGCTTGAAGTTGATCTGATGTATGAGGTCAGCACCAGTATTTTGCTTTATTTTTAGTTACAGTGCCAGCCCAGACTTGCCTTCTTTCTCAAGCCGATTATGTTTTTTTATACCAATATGAAAACATCAAGTTAACTATTTGTAATATGTCACACATAAAAATAATTTAAAAATGATAAATATTTCAACATAACATTAAACCATTATTTCTAAATAAGTAGCTGAAGACACTTAACACTATACACAGGGGGAGCTCACTTGTCTAAAGTGATGGTTATTTTTATTGGAGTCTGTTAAAGCTATAAATTGTATGGAGTTGTCCAAACCAGGGTAAGTCCAGAATTTCATATGATTCTGACCTGTTAATTAATGCTATACCTTGTAACAGACTATATGAAGTTTTGGCTACTGAAATGTAAGGATGGTATGTGTTCCTTTCATAAAGCTCTCAGTGAAGCTAGTTCTACAGGTAGTTGCCTCCCTTTAGTAGGTTATAAATCGCCTTGTTTGCTTTGCAGCTCTCTTCGGATGGAGCTGCTTTTGTTGACATTGATGGTACATTTGTACGGTACCAGGTTTCTCTTTAGATTAGGCTAGACCGCTGGGTTGATAACTTCCTCTGATCCCTGTGGCTGCTCCTGCTGACCTGTGTGAGGACAGTTCCTCCATTACTCACGGTTGAGTTCTTTTGTTGCCGCAACCAAAAGTATTTCCTCAGGTGCCATCTGCGCCACTTCCTCGAAATCTCAAACTGAACCTGCAGATCACAGGGAGAAAGTCTGGTTCAGATGACGTATGTCAGTAAGTGAGCAGATGACAGATTACTAGGCAGAAATCACTTACCTCCCCATTGAGGAAGCAGTACAGCACAGCCACCACAAACCCCTGAGATAAAAAATGTAACATTACTGAACAAAGTAAATACAGGAAAAAATACATTTATGTTGATTTATTTTATATACTACAGTACTATACACTCACATAAATCCTATGACAACCAGCAGATTACTTCCCCTGTAGCTAGTAGTCACATGTTACTTGCTACAGGAAGAACAAGAGAAAACCGTGTGGGAGAGAATGAGAGTATGGTTGATGAGCTCTGACATTAATTTTATTTTAGAGCACCTTCAGGATTTTACACTGCGATTCTCTTTAGTTGAAATATTTTTTATTGAATTTTTGAAACACAAAATACAAAGCACTAGTGCCGGGTGAAGATGACGTTTTATACACGTATGTCCCGCCTACCACCATGTGTTTTCTCTGCACATATATCAAGTATTACTTTCACCTCAAGACTGGTCTGCTTTGAGTAGAGTCACCTTCCCCTTAACATGAGCAGATTATTAACAATACATTAAAAATAACAAACTTAACTCCCCCAACCTCCCATCCATCCCTCCCTCCCACCAGGTGATTCCATGCTCTCTAGACATCTCTCAAATAATATTTCTGTTGAAGAAAAAGAAAAATTACTATCAACATATTACGATCTCAGTCAGGCAAGTCAGGTATCTCCAGACCCGGTCTGTCCCCTAACTTCGAATTTCCTCTACAAATATCTTATCTCCCCTACTGTCTTGATTACTCTCATTCATCTCTGTCCTGAGTGGTGTGTGGTCGAGTGCAGCCTTTCAGAATCCAATAGAACCATATTTTTTTGAAACTGCTCAGTGTTCCCTTGAGCCCAAGATGCTAATTCTGACATTGTATATGTATCTTTTATTTTATCTAAAACTTCTGTCCATCTCGGTGCTCCCACCTTCCAATGTCTAGCTATACAGATGCGTAAGCAAGTACAAAGATTCCTAATAAAAGTGTTGATCGCTGAGTTCAGCGAGCCCACCCTCTCATGTAAAATTGCCTGAGTTATCGTTAGTTCAATGTTTTCATCTAATGTGTCACTGAGCAGCCTCGAGAGCCTATCCCATAATGGTCGGACCTTTGGGCAGTCCCACCACATATGTCTGTACGTCCCTCTCCTCCCACATCCTCTATAGCAGAAAGCACTATTTACAGATTGAATGTGAGCCGTCCTTTCTGGTGTAAGATACCAACGAAAGGCCACCTTCAAACAGTTTTCCTTCATATCTGCACTAAGCATGCCTTTCCCTGCTTCTGACAGGATCTTTTCCCATGTCTTCTGTTCTTTCACCTCCTCTACCTCTCTTTCCCATCTCTCCATTAAAGGAGTCTTAAGGATGGCCTTCTTTCTTTGCAATATCAAGTATATCTGAGAAATCACATGTTTCCCTCTGGCTTGTGTGCTGCATATCTTTTCCATAGAAGTCAAGGGTTGCTTAAGTCTGTCAGTCATGTGTTTTGAGATAGCTGATGAAATCTGTAAGTAGAGAAACCAGTTCAATGTGTGTGGTTGGATCTTATCTCTGATCTGATTAAAGGTAGATATTAGTTCCCCATCTAGAAAATCTGCGACCCTATAGAGGCCCTTATTTTCCCATTTTCCCACTGCTTTTCTAAGTTCGACTGGCAGTAAAAGTTTTAAGGGTGTCAATAGAGAGTGAGGATTAAATAAGTCCATCTGTTTGGTTATCTTATGCCAGATGTGTATAGATTAATATGTTACCGGTGACCTATATGCAAGTTTTTTGGTATTCCATAAGGGATCCCATAATATATCTGCCAGATTGTCGCTGCCTTCAATATCTGCTTCAATTTTTGGCCAGAGAACCCCCTGAAAGTTTTTCTCCATGATGACAGATTGTGCCAGCCTGGAGGCATGATAGTAATCCACTAGGTTCGGGACTCCCACTCCCCCTATCTGTCTATGCTGTTTTAACAATTGTGCCGCTATTCTTGCTTTCCCATCCCCCCTTAGAAATCGAAATAAATCATTTTGTAGGGCATTTAGATCGGCCAGGGGGACCCCAACCGGCAGAGCTCTGAAAAGGTACAAAATCCTGGGTAGGACATTCATTTTAATAGCCGAAAGTCTCCCATACCACGAAAATCTCCCCTTTTTCCAATTGTTTAGGTCTCTCCTAATGGCTTTATAAATAGGGACATAATTCATTCTATACAATTCAGAGAATGCACTATTAATCTTGACTCCCAAATAGGTAATGTGGGTTTTTGCCCATGTGAGATTAAAGTTTAGCTCAATCGACTTTTGGGTATGTGATGGAAGACAGATGGGTAAGGCTTCGCATTTATCTAGATTAATCTTATAGCCCGAAATGTCTGAAAATTTTCCCAAAATGTCATATAGATTAGGTAGAGAGATCAGAGGCTTGGTCAATGTCAGCAAAACGTCATCTGCAAATAGTGTCAATTTATATTCGTCATTGGACACCCTCACCCCTGATATATCCATCGAATGCCTAATAAGCGCTGCAAGTGGTTCTATACTAATGGCAAACAGGAGTGGCGAGAGTGGGCACCCTTGACGGGTTCCGTTTAAAATATCAATGGGTCTTGAAATATATCCTGCTGCTCCCACCACTGCCGTCGGTCTTGAGTAAATGGTTGTAAGTGCCTTTATAAATGCTCCTTTAAAACCCATGTTTTCTAAGACTTTAAACATAAAGGTCCAGTCTACCCTATCAAACGCCTTTTCCGCGTCAAGTGATAAAAGTAGTGATGGAGTCTTAGTCTGCTTTAAGTAATCTACTAGGGTTAGAATTCTCCTCACATTGTCCGGGGCTTCCCTATCTTTAATGAACCCCACTTGGTCTTTGTGGATTAATGCTGGTAGAATTGATTTAAGTCTGTTAGCTATAATTTTTGTGAAGATTTTGAGATCTGTGTTAATCAGGGAAATGGGCCTGTAATTTTGGCAGTATTTTGGGTTTTTCCCTATTTTAGGTATCACCACTATCTTGGCTCTTAACATATCCCAAGGTAGTTCCCTCCCCGCTAGTATACCATTACAGAAGGTCAACATATGGGGTAGCAGCTCTCTTCTAAATAATTTATAATATTCCCCTGTTAGTCCGTCTGGTCCTGGCGCTTTTCCCGTTTTGAGGTCCCTAATTACTGTCAGTATTTCCATAGCCGTAATCTCTGCATTTAAAATGGCCAGATCCGAGTCTTGAATCTGTGGTAATCTAGCCTGTCCCAGGAGGTTGTTTGTCTGCCGATCTAGATCCCCCCAGCCACCTTCTTCCCATCGTAGAGATTCTCATAATATTGAGCAAAGGTTTCGGCTATCTCTTGGGGATTTGAAGTGGGAGTCCCCCCCCCTGTGTGTGTAAAGAAGGTATTGCAAAGAGTTTGGTTCTCTCCCTTAATTTATATGCCAGATATTTATCTGGCTTGTTTGCATACACATAGTAGTGTGCCTTCAACCGCAGTGCAGCACGGACAGAATTCTCGTTTAAGATTGTGGCCAATTCTTTACGTTTAGTCTGAAGAGATCTATATATTCCCGAGGAAAGGGTTCGCCTATGTTCCCGCTCCAGTGTCTCTACCTCTCTCTGAAGTGTGTTCACTAAATGTGTTGAGTGTCTCACGACCATCGATTTCTCTTTAATAAGCAATCCCCTCAACACCGGTTTGTGAGCGGCCCAAATCATTATTGGGTTACTTGTAGTCCCCGTATTTACTTGCCAATATTCTCCTAGTGCTATCTTTATTCTCTCCAATATTGCTGGGTTTTTAAGGAGCGTTGGGTTATACGTCCATGATCTTGGTCTTAAGAAATTTAAAATCCCTGCTAGCTCTAAAATTACTAGTGAATGGTCAGACCACACGCATGACTGCGTACTTGATGTAATCAGATTAGGGGTCAGTATTTGACTCACGAAAATATAATCTAAGGTGGAGTAAGAATTGTGTGCCGGTGAGTAGTATGTGTATTCATGTTTGGAATTGCCCACCGCCTCCCATGAGTCTATAAGATTATGTGCTCCCATCGACTCCCTAATTGACTTAACTATTGCATTGTGACGGTGTTGTTTACTCGATAGCCCCTTAGTGTCCCCCTCTGAGAAAGAGGTCATAGTGACATTGAAATCCCCTCCCAAGATTATTCTATCCTGTGACCACGGGGTGAGATGTTGCGAAATTGTTTCAAAGAAGGCATTCTGTGTCTCATTGGGTGCATATACATTGCAAAGAGTGATTTTAGTGTTCTGAATAGTGCCTCTCACTATCACAAACCTACCTTCAGTATCTCTAATTTCACTATCCAGTATAAAGTCCAAAGAGTTATGTAGTAGAATCGTCACCCCCCTTTTTTTTGAGTCTGTCATTGAGTGGAAATGTTGTGAAAACCTTTGAGTCCAATATCTTGGGATCGTCTGGGACAGAAAGTGCGTTTCCTGAAGAAATATAATGTTTGCATTAGACTTCAGATATTGTGTCATGGCTGTGCGTCTTTTAGTATCTGTGTTTAGTCCTCTGACATTATGAGAGATTAGTTTTATATTATATGCCATCAGTAATCTTTTTCTCCTCCCCCCCTATCCTCCCTATGTAATTTGTCTCATCAACTCTGTCTGAGTCCCAAAGGACCCCCTTTCTACCATTATTCTTTAATACCTGAGTTACCCTCATGTAACAATACTTCCTCAAATTCCTTCCTTCAAACCTTTTAGGAATCACCTGGTTTAACCAAAAAAGAATAAAAATTAAATAACATAGAAATTCAAACATAACAACATAAACTATGTCATTCCCATCCGGGAACCAACACATATTATACCTGAGTGCAGATTACAACATCACTTCAGCATTATGGCTCAGTAAATATCTTGAGAATAGGCAATAATTAAAAGAGAAAGAGAACAAAACATGGCAATTGCAATGGCATTTCTGGTTAGAAAACATATTTCAAAGAGTGACAAATAACAAATCTTGTGGTGACTTGTCTCAGCTTGAAACCTGTCAGGGGGAGAAGTTGCACACAACATTAAGAAATGTCCTTATTACCAAATATAATTGTCCCGATTGCGTAGGTGGTCTTCTGGATAAGGCACATAATGACTGATAACCCTCCACCCCCTTCCTTGCGATTCTCTTTAAAGAGACAGTAAACACTCTTGGATTAAAATATGCTTTCATTATTTTTTTTTACATGTTAAAAAGGTTTACTGTGTCTTTAAAAGTGCAGTGTGAGTTACAGATGCATTGCCCGGTACCTTGTATAATATTAATTTACTTCACAAAATCAGTATTGCTGCCCTTCCACAGCTTTTTTTTATTTTTAAAAATCTTCATTTTGGGCTAGATTACAAGTGGCGTGGTATATATTTTTTTCGGAACTGCGGAAACTCTACAAGAGTTAAACTTTTTACGCTAGTCAGGTTGCGTTCTTATTACAAAGTTAAAAAAAAGTTTGTTGCGCTAGCGGTAACCAAAATTGCGCTTAAAGTTTTTGCCATCCCCCATAAAAGTCAATGGAGCAAAAATAGTTGAAACAAAAAACACCCACTCTCTCGCGCGAACACCATGACATAGTCGCAATAGCGCTAACCCAACATGAAAATATTAATATTTCATATTCCAAAACATGTTTTTTTGTAATATGCGCATACCCGATCGCATATGCGCATACCCGACATGAAATATATGTATACATATATATAGATTTATATGTGTAGATATGTCTGTAAATACATATATACACATAATACATTCATACATATATATACATATATAGACATACATATACTGTGTATATATCTCAATGTAAAAGCCTTTCGGCTGCCTTTTTTTTTCTCTAACACCCAAGATCTCATATCTTTGAGCCTTTATAACTTTTTAATGCAATATTTTTTTTGAATAATTTTATTGTTATTGTGAGTGTAACTGTACTTTGTAATGTATTCTGAAGTGTTTTGTGCAACTTTTTAATTTCTGAAAACAGTTAACCAAAGCTCTGAGATTGCGGTAAGGATTCTCGCGTAAATCAAGATTGCTCTAGCAAAATCACAATTGCACACAACTTGTAATATCAGCGCAATGGAATCGGGGCATAAACGATCACGATAACGCTGGCGCAATAGTTTGTGTGCTACTTGTAATCTAGCCCTGTGTGTTTAAAGGGACAGTCTACATTAAAATTGTTATTGTTTAAAAAGATAGATAATGCCTTTACTATCCATTCCCCAGCTTTGCACAGCCAACATTGTTAGATTAATATACTTTATAACATTTAAACCTCTAAATTTCTGCCTGCTTCAAAGGCTCTATTGACAGCCTTTTAATCATATGATTTTGTATTTGCTTTTCACAACAGGAAACTGTTAGTTCGTGTGGGCCATAATGTATTGACGCCCGAAAAGTTATTTAAGCGTTAGCACAACACAGTACTAACTGCAAGTCAATAGATAATAAATACAAAGTCACGTGATCAGGGGGCTGTCAGAAGATGCTTAGATACAAGGTAATCGCAGAGGTAAAAAGTGTAATAATATAACTGTGTTTGTTATGCAATACTGGGGAATGGGTAATAAAGGGATTATCTATCTTTTAAAACAATACAAATTCTATGGTAGACTGTCCCTTTAATAATGTCATGCCGTTTCCCTCCTGCACACTCCTGGCACAAGCTTCTTCAGAAGTGAAACTGCACATCTCTATTGGTCCTCATTGGCTGTACCATCTGCAGCTGAAAATTAGAAAAAAACATGTGGAACTTGGTGCAGCCAGAGGAGTGTTACAATACTGACTTTGTTAGATAAATTAATGTTACATGAGGCACCTGACAATACAACTTTCACTCACACTTTAAAGGCACAATAAACGTTTTTTTCCTGTAAACCAAAAGAGCACATGGCAATCTTCATAAGCCTGACCTTGACACATATCTGTTCTAAATTTGAAGGGCTTCATGTACGAAGTAGCATAAGCTGCTCCGGAGCCCTTTCATGGCAGGTTCGCACATGCGAGCCTATTTTCCTCAATGTAAGAAGCAGTGGTCATTAGACCACTGCTTCTTACACTTTTTGCCACCTCTGAGGTGGCGAAGAGATATCACAGAGCTCTCTTGCTCTCAGTGATTGACAGTCTCTCCTCTCGCACAATTGGTGATGAGAGTGAAGGGGTGGGCATTACACATTCTCAGCGGAGGGTGTAATGATGCATTCAGGCCAGCAGACGAAGAGATCCGCTGCCCATATGCAGCAAAGGCGTGCGGACAGCAATACATGGGGCCCTTAGTTTGTTATTTTTTGCTGAAACAAAAGCCCTGTCTACTCCAGACTCAAGCCCGGATCGGCATCTCCAATTTAGGTTTGCCACCTCAGTCTTTTTTTCCTGCACAGTTATGAGTCACTCATGCTGCAGAGTGCAAGGAGTAACATGCATTGTGCTTCAGGGCAGTACTATTCATGTTCCTCCCTGCACACTCCTAACTGTCCTTGAAAACATGGCCGACGTGCCACCCCTACTCCCAATAAGGAAAGTGTTGGGTGGTGTTTGAGTGTTAATGTTTTTTTACAACCTTCAGACTCTGCTGATATGCTAATCTAATGAAAGACTGAAAACAATAATGTAATTACAAGCTGTTTATTGTCCCCTAATGATAGTTAGAACAGAAGCTTTTGGACAAACATGTTTGAATATTGAATCCTGTAAACATGTTTTGCTTGTGATTTCAGATCACATTTACGTTACAGGGAATTTCCCCTCTGAGTGTTTCTTTGAAAATAGTCTCCCCACAGCTTTCATTTTACATAGACAGAAAGAAAGTGAAACTGTGTCCCTATTATTGGGCTTGAAAAATCACAGCTGCAAGAATAATAATCCTGGCTGCTAAGATTTTGCATTATCATAAACACAAAGACATTTTTTTATTTGTGTTTTTATTTGTTGCATCTAAAAGAGGGCATGCAAATGTTCTAGTGTTGTGAAATATTGTTTTATGGTTGTGAGGTGTGTTACTGTCAAATGAAGCCGTGGCAGAGTTGCTCAATCAGCCATTGAGCAATCAGGCCTTAGGGGCATATAAAGCTGCCATAGAAAATGCTCTAATGCATCTGAGCATTTTCTTATTGTACTTTTACTTATATATAACATACAGTATATATAATATATATATATATATATATATATACATACCCCCCAACATTTTCGCGGGACAGTCACGATTTTAGGGGTCTGTCCCACTGTCCCGGGTTGCTAGCCATTTGTCCCAATTTGCCCCTTGCATTTAAAAAAAATATATATTTTTTTAATTCTATTGGGCCCATACTCAGAAGCAGCTGGCTTTGCTCTCACAGGGTTAAATACCCGTTATATTCCCTGTGGAAAAGGAATGGTGTGTGGGTTAAGCAGGAGTAAGAAGGCTGTATACCCTCTGACCACAGGTAATGGTGACCTCTCTAACCTACCTCTGGTAGTGATGATGTCTAACCCCTGGTGATAATACTAGCATGCCTTCAGTTTTATACAATGAGCAGTGCTAATACCAAGGTAACGAACAGTGGCAGCCGCAAACTGCCAGCTAATGTGCTTGCCAACCCCAGGACCCCATACAATGAATTACAGATACCCATATATGATGTAGTGTGTGTGTCTATCTGTATCCATAACTGTGTGTGTGTGTATCTGTATGTATAAGTTTATGCTATGTAGTGTGTGTGTCTGCATGTTTAAATGTAAGCTATGTAGTGTGTGCATGTGTATCTGCATGTATAAGTGTGTATCTGCATGTATAAGTGTATGCTATGTAGTGTGTGTGTGTCTGCATGTATAAGTGTATACTATGTAGTGTCTGTGTATCTGCATGTATAAGTGTATGCTATGTAATGTGTGCGTGTATCTGCATGTATAAGTGTATACTATGTAGTGTCTGTGTATCTGCCTGTATAAGTGTATGCTATGTAGTGTGTGTGTCTGCATGTATAAATGTAAGCTATGTAGTGTGTGCATGTGTATCTGCATGTATAAGTGTGTATCTGCATGTGTAAGTGTATGCTATGTAGTGTGTGTGTATCTGCATGTGTAAGTGTATGCTATGTAGTGTGTGTGTATCTGCATGTATAAGTGTATGCTATGTAGTGTGTGTGTATCTGCATGTATAAGTGTATGCTATGTAGTGTGTGTGTATATGCATGTATAAGTGTATGCTATGTAGTGTGTGTGTGTATCTGCATGTATAAGTGTATGCTATGTAGTGTGTGTATCTGCATGTGTAAGTGTATGCTATGTAGTGTGTGTATCTGCATGTGTAAGTGTATGCTATGTAGTGTGTGTGTATCTGCATGTATAAGTGTATGCTATGTAGTGTGTGTGTATCTGCATGTATAAGTGTATGCTATGTAGTGTGTGTGTATATGCATGTAT